>NC_140957.1:66455969-66608469 GCF_014529385.1 Adiantum capillus-veneris | reverse complement strand
ATGTGGAAAAGGCAATGGGGAAAATCATGCACATGGGAGTGGGCGCGAGGCAGACGCGAGCAAATATTCTCCCTTAATAGATTTTATTTACAAGCGACCTCGTAGGGATACGTAGGGATACTCAACCAGTAAAACAAGTTACGAAAGCACAACTGTACGCACCTTTTGCTTGTTTTACTATATAGGCTTAATGTATTATTTATATATGTATTTGTGTGTCTATGTGAATGTATATGCGAAAAATAGTTTTGTTTAATATACATATACGGTGAGTGATCGCGATCGTAAAGTGAAGCTAATGA
The DNA here is from genome assembly GCF_014529385.1 of Adiantum capillus-veneris. Taxonomy (NCBI): domain Eukaryota; kingdom Viridiplantae; phylum Streptophyta; class Polypodiopsida; order Polypodiales; family Pteridaceae; genus Adiantum; species Adiantum capillus-veneris. The sequence goes on along the minus strand of NC_140957.1, from coordinate 66,608,167 downwards.
CCCTACATAACATACTACAATCTAGCGGCTTGCAATAAGATAGCATGCATGAGGCTATGGAGGAGTATGAGCAGCTCTCTAATGATAGTTTACATTGTGAGAGCACAAGCAATAACAAGAGAGAGAAAGAGAGAGAGAGAGAGAGAGAGAGAGAGAGAGAGAGAAGAAGCAATAACAATAGAGAGAAAGAAAGCTTACATTGAGTAGAAGGCACCCCAGAAGCAAGAGGAATGTCCACCGCCCTTTTTCTAGTTCGAGTGAGACCTGCAAAGTGTAAACATATTTTCTCTTGCATGTGTGTGTGTATGTGTGTGTGTGTGAGTATGTGAGAGAGAGAGAGAGAGAGAGAGAGAGAGAGAGAGAGAGAGATTACAAGGCGAAGAAGGCGCTGCCATACTCGCACAATGCACAAATATAGATCACTAGGTTCATAATAATTTCTGTCTCTGATTAGGACTTCCTTGTTTTACTATTCAGGCTGAATCCTTGTTGGAATTAGGGTTGCAAAGAAACACACACAGCTTGGAGAAGACGAAGGAACCTCAAGGCACACAATAGAGAGTGTTACTTCGTGTGCAATGGAAAGATAGATAGCCCTAGAGTGATGGGCGTATATACAATGCTTGGGGGAAAAAACCTCCTAAAGAGGGGAAAAATGCCCCGACGGTCCTAGTGTGTTCACACACATCACTACCACATGTATATGGTAACAAATCCCCCCCTGGAGTGATGCGGTGAACGAGAGCTGGCACATGAGTAAAGGGAAGTGCCATGCCCTGAGGACATGATCAGTCCACAAAGGGGAGTAAGCCCAAAGCTTTGCGGAAAGCTTCAAGCTTCTCACCAATGCCTTTGTGAAAAGATCTGCAAGGTTGTCCTGTGTTGGCACATAAACCAAGTTGATCTCTCCTGCTGAGAGCCTCTCCCTGACATAATGGTAATGCACCTCAATGTGCTTTGTGCAAGAATGAAAAAATGGGTTCCTCGCAACTGCCAATGCGCTCTGATTGTCAGTGTAGATAGTGTTGGCAGTGTCCTGTCCAACACCCAAATCAGCCATAAGGCGTCTGAGCCATACACACTCCACCGTAGCTGTGAGGACTGCCCTGTACTCAGCCTCACAACTCAAAGTGGCCACAGTAGGTTGCTTCTTGCTCAACCATGATATACATGAACTGCCAAGCATGAAACAAAAACCACTTGTGGACACTCGCGTGTCAAAACAACCAGCCCAATCTGAGTCCGAAAAAGCATGTAAGTCTAGCGGCAATGATCCCCCCTTGGGATAAAACAAGCAAAGATGTAAAGTGCCACTAAGGTAGCGGAAAATCCTCTTGACAGCCTGCCAATTCTTAGACCCTGGGCTATGCATAAATCTATTGACATGTGAGACTGCAAACTGAATATCCGGCCTCATGTTGCATACATAAATGAGGCAGCCAACAGCAGTTTGGTAAAGAGTGACATTAGCAGGATCGCCAGCATCATGTAGACTCAACTTCAAACCTGTTTCTATGGGAGTGGCAATAGGTTTGCAATCCTCAAGTCCAAACTTACATAGCAATGTCTCTATGTAACTTTTCTAACACGAGGCAATACCACCATCACACTGCTTAAATTGTATACCCAAGTAATGATGCAACAGCCCTTAATCTTTCATCTTGAAAGTAGCATTCAAATCAGCCTTAAATTCAACAATATGTCTCTCATTTGGTCCAGTGATCAGCAAATCATCTACATAAAGAACCACAATGAGAAGTACATCACCCTCACGCTTTACATACAATGTGCTTTCTGTTGGACTGTTACGAAAGCCTTGTTTGACCAAATGAGTGTCAGCTTTCTCATACCAAGCACGACGAGATTGCTTCAATCCATACAAAGCCTTGTTACATTTGCACACTTTGTCCTCTTGTCCTTTTATGACAAAACCGCGAGGCTGCGTTACATAAACTTCCTCAAATATGTCACCATTCAAGAAAGCAGTAACAATGTCTGATTGATGTACATCCCAACCAAAATGAGCTGCCAATGCACATAGAAAACGCACAGTAGTCATACGACAAGTGGGAGCAAAAGTCTCTTCATAATCTATGCCTTTTTGCTGTGCATAACCCTTTGCACCAAGTCGAGCCTTATGGCGATCAATCTCACCATCCGGCTTGCGTTTCAACTTGTAAACCCACTTTGTACCAATGGCCTTTTTGCCAGGAGGCAAATCACATAAAGTCCATGTGTCATTTTCTATCAGTGCATCATATTCTGATTCCATGGCAGCCATCCAATTTTCTGAATTCTGTGCTTCATCAAAAGACAGAGGCTCCTCAACATCATGTAAGCTAGACACAGCCAAAGCATAACAATCTGATGCATAAGATGCATGGCAAGAGCCTGAACGAGTACGTCTAGACAAAGGTGCATCCAATTTACTGTCACGCAAAGTGTGCACCAGCCATTTTGGCATACCTCTAACCTGCTCATTTTCAGCTCTTTCCTCATCAAGTACATCATGTACAGCTGCATCAATAATAGGATGATGTAAAACATTTTCAAAAACCCCCATAGGCTGTACATTTGCCTCATTGGAACTTACATTCGTATTTCCACCACTGAAAAGAGGCAACAAAGTGTCATAAATATCCTGTGAGCTTACATTACTGTCTCCAGTACATGACAGCAAGGGCTGAACAGAATCTTCCACAAACACTACATCCCGAGAAACTAGAATACCTTTTTTTTGCGGATGATACAACCTGTAACCTTTGCTTTCAGCACTATAACCAACAAAAATACATTTGACAACCTTATCATCCAATTTTCTGCGCTGCACTTGTGGCACCAAAGCATATGCCAAACAGCCAAAAACACGCATGTGCTCAATACAAGGCTTTGTAATGGAATTGGCCTATTTAATATGAGAGTAGCGGAAAGTAATGAGAGTACTTTTGAGAAATAACTTTGTGAGCATAGTGGGTGAACATAATTGAAGATAGCAACATAATCATAGCAATTAGCTAACTTGGCATGAATAATAATTTTGGAAGACAGAGAATTTAGAGAACATGACAACAGTTGAGGACCGGATTTATGTGGAGCCGGTCCACACTCCAATAGGCATTTGTATTAATATTTCTCCCATTAAGTTGTGTTCCTTGTGACCTAGGTGATGCAATGCAGATGGAAAGCTTCATGCATCACAAACATAACATAAAATTGAAGAAAGCTTTAACTATCCCAAGACTCAGTCCCAAGACCTCAAACACCTTCGAAGGTGGAGAGAGCTAGCAGGGAATGAGGGTAGGGAAGAGGAAGAAGAAACATTTCGTAGGAGAAAGAATTAGTTCCTCACTTATCATAACTCTTGTTGCTAGCATACATAATAGCATAGTAATAAAGAAGAAGGAGATGGCAAGCTTAAGCATTGAAGCATGGCTCTTGGTTGGATTTGCATTCCATATCCAAGAGTGTTGGTGTAGGCTCTCAACCTCTACTTGCTTGGAGAAGGAGAGGGAGCTCTTGCACTTTGCATAGCACACAATGAGAGTGTTTGTGAGTGTGTGTGGGTGAGTATACCCCCTAAGAAACCCCCTAGCTTGCTTGGGTCGACCCCCCCTTGTAGCTCATGCTTGAAGCTCATTGGACCCCTCCAGGCCTAGCCAATCACAAGCAGGAGGCATTACAAGCAGCAAGGGTAGCCTTGAGACAAGTGTTCCCCTTTCCACTTTGAGAGAGAGGGCTAGATAAATGCTAAATCAATTAATTAAATCTCCTAAATTATTATTGGACCCCTTGGGTGGCCAACCAATAGGCTTAAAGCACACCATGAGGGCAACATAAGGAGGAACTTGACGAGTGTCCCTCTTGCTTTCTTTGTACCATGCATGCCTTTTGTGAGTGTGTGGGTGTTCTCTCTCATCCCCCCTCATGTAGGGCTCGCCCACTCCTTGTAGGGATTGAATATTTGACTTTTTGACATCTCAAGCCCCTCATACATAGACCCAGTTCCCACCACAAGCTTGGCCGTTAAGCACTTTAAGCTTGGGCTAGGTTCTCACCTTAAGTGCAACCTTAGCATCTCAAGCATGTCAAGCACCTCAAGAATCTCAATAATTAAGAACCTCAAGCATCTCAAGCACCTCAAGCACCTTAATCATCAAGCATGACAAGCAAGACAAGCACCTCGAGCTGGGTCGGGTTCCCGCGCCTCAAGGTCAGCCCTAGCTTACCTAAGGTCAAAGGACTTTTACACACATTATTGGAGGTCTTCAATGAAGCTAACCCTAAAGTCTTATGCTCCATTTGTTAGCCTTGCTCTTAGATAGACCATCTCTCATTTGGGCCCCTTTACCATTTGCCCCATGTTGAGATAGATCTATAAGCACATGTCTATATCTTAACCCTTGTTCCCGTTTTTTCTCCCACATTAAGTGATCAGTTTAATATGAGAGAATCATTTGGGTTGGTTAGATATTAGATATTAGATTTTATGACATTACCTCTCTCTTGAAATCATAGTCATCCTCGACTACGAGGTAGAAGAGATAAAGCCTTAGTCATTAGTCAATTTTACTTAGCGGGTAGAGGATCCCTTTTTACCCTACAACATCTTTTCAAGATGGATGACTAATCCATTTGGTGCTTGGGAGACATAGCTGCCGCAAGCATGTCTGCTCTTTAGTCCATTTCATTCTCCCAAAGTAGAGTGACAAATTCTCCCAAACATGATTCTAAGCATGCATACTAGTTAAATTTGTGCACAATTAAAAAGAGGACTAGTCTTATAAGACAAAAACATGAGTCATTTAGAAGAAATTTGTACATTTGCTTACTCTAATGTAGCATTGTAAGCATTGACACGGTTCATACTACCCTTAAGCTGTATTCCTTGCATCCATCTAGCATCTTCAAAAGGATAATTTTTGAACTTAATAAGATACCGTCGGATAATCTTACCATGTCGTAGTACCTTGTCTTCATGCCGAAGGACAACTTCGGGTTGTAGCACCTCTTTTTGGTCTTCAACTTCGGGAGGGTCTTCAATAATTGGTTCAGTTGGTGGCTCTCCTTTGTAAGGCTTAAGTAGGCTTACATGAAAGGCTATGAGCCAATGGTTTGCCAACTTGAGTTGATAAGCCGCCTCACTGACGGGCTTCAAGATTTGGAAAGGACCATAGTATCTTTTTGTTAGTTTAGCATAATACTTTTGATGGCCTGTAGGATTTTTGCCCGTCGTTTGCCTTAATCGAGCCTTAGGAAACTTGAGTAAGACCCAATCATTTTCTTTGAACATTAAGGCTCTTCTGTGCTTATCAGCAGCAACAGCTTTTTGCCTTTGTTGAGAGATGGATATAGCCTCCTTAATCTTTTGAAAAGATTCTTGTAGGTCACGGCTATACTCATCGACGGCCAAGATCTTCCCATGTACTTTGAGTAGCAAGGGACTTTTAGGTCTTCCCTCAATGATCTCAAAAGGTGCTTTTCCCATAGAAGTATGTACATTATTATTGTAGTCATACTCTACAAGAGGTAAGTACTTTTCCCATTGTGAGTGTTGATCTACTTCGGCAACATAAGTCTTGAGTAGATCGAGTATCGTAAGATTGGCTATCTAACTTTGGCCATCCGTTTGTGGGTGATAGGCCGAATAGAAATTCAATCTTGTTCCTAGATTTTCAAAAAGGCCTTTCCAGAAATTACTGGTCATTTTAGGATCTCTATCTGACACGATGGATGTGGGTAATCCATGGTGCTTGAAAATATGAGATATGAAGAGAGTTGCCATTTGATGTGCTTTAATAGTCTTTTTGACAGGAATAAAATGTGCTTGCTTGCTAAACCTGTCAACTATTGTCCATATTCCTGTATTCCCATGGATAGACTTGGGTAATCCAAAGATGAAATCCATCGATATACTCTTCCATGGTGAATTTGGGATAGGCAATGGCTGAAGTAATCCAGGTTGCTTTCCTCTATCATACTTGGTCTTTTGGCATACTACACATTTTGAAACATACTCTTGTATGTACACTTTCATGGTAGGCCAATAGAAGAACGTCTCTACTCCTCGGAGAGTAGGTTGAATACCTCTATGCCCCGCATATGGAGGAGCATGGGATTCATACATAACTTTCTCACGAAGGGAATGGGTAACACAGCCTATTGCCGTGGAGAAGATAACCATCCTGTAAGGTGAATGGTTCCTCTTCCTTCCCCAAAGCAAGGGCTGACATTATGTCTCTTAAGTCAGGGTCAGTAGCATACTCATCTATCATAGAGGATAGATCACTGTGAGTAGCTATACACACCGAATTAACTTTGGGTCGTCGTGAAAGTGCACGGGCCACTTGATTGTGCTTACCAGCTATGTGAGCAATAAGGAAATTAAATTGCTAAAGAAAATTGCCCACCTCATTTGTTTGTTGGAAAGCTTGGTTTGCGTCATGAAATACTTGAGACTTTGGTGGTTGGTTCGTAGGATAAATGGAGTCCCCAATAGACAGTGCTTCCATATGTCTAGGGCATGTAGAACAGCTAAAAGCTCTTTCTCATAAATGCCCAAGACTCGTTCATCAATATAGAGCCTTTGGCTCTCATATGCTATGGCATGCCCTTCTTGAAGCAAAACTGCTCCAAGGCAATCACCACAAGCATCACATTGGACCTCAAATGGCTTTGAGAGATCCGGAAGCATGAGGACTGGTTAGGAAGTAAGCTTCTCTTTGAGATTTTCAAAAGCATTTTTTCTCCTTAGCAGTCCATACAAACCTAACGTTCTTCTTAGTTAAGTCATGTAGTGGTCCTGCTACTTGAGAGAATTTTGCTATGAAGCATCTATACTATGCGCACATACCAACAAAGCTTCTTAGCTCATGTAGATTTCTTGGGTTAGGCCATGCTTTTATTACCTCTAACTTTGATGGATCCATTCGGATACCATCTTTAGAGATAATATGACCTAGGTATTGAATGTCTTGAAGGAAGAATTCGCTTTTCTTTTGGTTGAGAAAAAGCTTGTTCTCCCTCAATGCTTGAAAAAGCACTTGGAGATGTTGCTTATGTTCCTCCAAAGATTTGGAGTAGATGATGATATCATCAAAGAACACTCCACTGAATTTGCGGTATGGTCTAAAAATTTTCTCCATCAAACGATTGAACGTAGCTGGTGCATTAGTCAAGCCAAAAGCATGACTAGATATTCATAAAGACCAAACGTTGTGCGAAACGCGGTCTTTAAGGTATCTTCATTCACTGTCCTTATTCACTCTTAGAATATTTCCAAGGGTCCTCTTCTTATTGCTCATGGGTCAAAAGTGAAGTTCTTTGTACACTTCATATGATGGCTATCAAAATTCACGTAGTTTGTGTGACTAAGTAGCCAAGTGTTTTTATGTGGCATCATTAGTTGTGGGTCATATGCCTGAAAAAGGGATGAAAGTATTGGCTCCTTATGATTATGTCCTAAAATTGTTTACATGGTAAACAAACACATTTACTACATAGATGATGCATTTAGGAAAGGTTTTATATGTCTTGGCAATGACTATGCATGCCAAATTGCAAGAGTTGGTGATGTGCAGCTCAAGTTTCAAAATGGATCCCTATTCACATAGAAGGATATCGGGCATAGACCAAAGCTTACAAAGAGCATGCAGACATATATCAAAATCCTCCAAAGAGCATGATCAATGGTGGATAGCTAGATGATGTGGGCTATCATTGCTTGTTTGGTGATCACTCTAAGAAGATTTCCAAGTGTTTGTCTATGGCATCATCAGTTGTGGGTCATATGTCTAAAAAAGGTATGAAAGTATTGGCTCCTTATGGTTATGTCCTTGGATTGTTTACATGGTAAACAAACACATTCACTACATAAATGATGCATTTAGGAAAGGTTGTGTATGTCTTGGCAATGACTATGCATGCCAGATTGCAAGAGTTAGTGATGTGCAGTTCAAGTTTCAAAATGGATCCCTATTCACATCGAAGGATGTCAAGCATAGACCAAAGCTTACAAAGAGCATACAGACATATATCAAAGACTACAAAGAGCATGATCAATGTTGGGATAGCTGGATGATGTGGGCTATCATTTCTTGTTCGTTGATCACTTTTAGAAGATTTCCAAGGGCTTTCTTATTATTGCTCGCGGGTCTGTGGAATCATTTTATTGTGGGTTATATGTAGGAAAAAGGTATGAAAGTATTGTCTCCTTATGGTTATCTCCGTGGATTTAGATTTTTTGATTTTTCTATTGTGAATATTATTTACATGGTAAACAACACAATCACCACATATAAGATCTGGTGATTAGAATTTGTCCCTTGTGACAAGAACTATCAAGAAACGGGCGCAATTGCTTCAAGATCTACTCTTCAAGAGAGTCAAACAACAGGATGCTTTGTCATCGACAACCCTTGAGCTCAGTGCTCAAGACCCACCGCTTGCATTGCATTGTGTTTTAAATTGCATGGACCTCAAAAGCATGGTAGAGCCAACCTTGACCATGCATAGATACGACTCATCCATGCAATGCACTACCTGAGCTACACTCTTCCATCTCGAAGGACTCAGGAAAGGAGTGGGGGAGGCATTTTAAATGCGGACCAAAAATAATTGAAATAAACAAAAAAAAGGGCAGTGTTTTGAAGTATTTGTATGTTAACATGTGAATTTTTGTAACCAAAAGTAAAATACCCTTGTAAGTGAAGAGACCGAGGACTATGTAATATGATAACCTCTAGGTGTGTGTAAATGGTGTAAATATTGTTAGGGTGGTAAAAAACGTAGCAATTTTTACTCTTTTTACATGTTTTCTAGCCAAAAGAGTAATCAAAATGGAGGAATCCTCTAAGACAAATTTATAGCTATGTATGTTGGGTTTGGGTCTTCTCATGGCTATGCTAGGTCAATTCGTATGACATTTTTAGCACCCTCATAGGACTTTTTTGGTTCCTTAGATTGTCTCTTTGGTTGCTCCACTATGATCTGTCAATCTTGCAAAGTATACTTCTTATAAAGTGAAGGGACACTAATTGTCCTTGGTTTATCACTCCCAAATTCCATTTCAGTGGTCCAGACCTCCTTTAAGGTTCTTTCAACTCTTTGTACTTCACTTTTCGTTCCGTTTTGGTCATAGAAGATTCCTTTTCTTTGGTTTCATCATGTTTTCTTGGTTTTTGTTTAGTTTGGTTTCGTTGGTTTGCGTTTTTTCCTTTCTCTGAGGTAGGATATCTTCCCGTGATCTTGTCCTTGATGCAATCTTTTGCATCAACCATCATTGAGAATTGAGTTTGACACCCTATTTCCAATTTTGGTTGTTTCCTCCTCAATTTGTTCTCTCGTTTCCTATAATATCTTTGTTGACGTCTATGATGTTGATTCAAAAAAAAAAATCCCCTCCCTTCAGCAGACGTTTGGCTCAGACATGTTCCTTTTCAGAGTTAGATTCCTTAGTCATGAGGTGTTTCCTCGTCTAACTTATCGGTGGCGTCATAGTAGTGATCAGAGAAAACTTGTTATTCCTTAATCAGCTCTATAGATACCATCGGGATAGGAATTATGCCATATCGCTCCTCATCACAAAATTGTGTGGGTATGGATTCATGGCGACAAATCAACACATGAGTCAATAAGATAAAAGAAGCATTGTACTTCTTTTCTTTTTAGAAAAGGCACCACTTGACACTACTAGGCACTCTTTATTAAATTGGACACCGTGTATGCATAGTCTTGTCCTCCAACAAACAATTGATACTTCCACGATAAAAAAATTTGTATGCAATTATGGCTCTAACCATTCACTCATAACTTTATGGAATTGCTCCTTATAAATCACATAAATTCAAAGTATAAACAACACATCCACAAGCATAACACTATCACTATTAGCAACAAATCAACTTAATTCAAACGCCTTTGAAAAGGTAGAAGGAGTTACAACACAAGGAATATTATTATCCACATATTCAAAGAATTAAAAGAGATGAGTAAGTTTCAATGTACTTTGCCACACAATTATCAAAGTAATAAATATATGAATTTCAATTGAAGTACTAGGATGATGCATCAATGGCATAGCAACATTATAGATCATTGTTCGAGAAAAGATTGTCTCAGCTTAGCCTTGAATTCGATAGGTTTTCAAATTAGCATGTTGAGAGGAGATAAAGAAGGAAAAGTGTTTTGTGAAAAATATAGAAATTCTATTACAAATATGGTTTATTTTTTAATATTTTCTTTTACATTAATCAACAAAGGGAACTCTAAATGTTTTGGTTGAAGGAACTTGAAATAAAACTTGTATATCTTCCATTCCTAGAGGTGAAGGTTTTTAAATTGGTTTTAATGGGTACAAATTAGAGGAGTCTTTTATTTGTGAGGGGAGCAAGGTAGATTAGCCCATGCGTTTAATTCACATTGTGTCAAAATCGATTGACTCCATTGTTAGACCTTTGGATCTATGGATTGTGCAACCGTTGTGAAGTTGTATTGGAAGTTGAGCTCTTTGTTTGAAATTAATTATTTTGTTCATTTCTTGTGTGTTCCAATACCTTTGTCAAAAAAATTGATCCAAGTATGCTCCATTATTTGTGCTTTTTCTAAAACATGTTTTATTTATTTTATCTTTAGCATGCACAATGTATGCTCCATTATTTGTGCTTTGAAATATTAATTGGTTGTGTTTATTTCTTAATGAGGAATATATTGTTTATAAAAGTATTTCTTTGTAAATGTCTTATTAAGTGTTCATTGTCTTCAATTGTTTGTTGTGCAACTTGTATGTGATTTAGAACATCAATGAATCTAGTAATTGATTGTAAAGCTCATAACATTTCATGAAGGAGTGGCATTAAAGGCATGAAATGTTATTGTGAGGTTGTTGTGTTATTGAAAATATCCAATGGTCACATATGGGGCTTTCTTGGTACAGGTCATCAAAGAAAATTACATCAAGGCCCCCAAAAGGTTCCTTTTGATTATGTTTTATGGCTCTTAGATGAGCGTTAATAACATAAAGCAATTGCCTACCAATAAGAGAGGCTTCATCAAATAAAATGAGTTTTAATTTTCTATATTATTCCTCCCATAGATGATGGGCTACTATAATACAGAAGGCATCATGACAATAGCATATTTCCAACATCTCACATCTCCATCCTTAACCAAATTGTGCAGACAACTTTTAAAGAGAGAAAAGCAAACAAAACAAAATAGCTCCAAAAATAAACTTCAAACAAAAGCTTATTGAACAAAATGCCTTGGTTCTATGAAGAGGGAGAGAGTCTGTCATCGTGCGCTATGAAGAGAAGAGTGTTTGTCGCCCATAGATTCAGCATGATGCTTTGATACCAATGGCACGCCATCACACAAGTGGAGCAAATAGCTAATGGGTTATCCACCTAGTCACTCCTCTTATAGAAGCCCTGCCTCTATCTTTAAAAATCCCTTTGCATGTAACCTCTACCTTTAGCCTTGGTTTTAGGAGTAGGCCTTATCTCTTGGTTATTTAGCCTTAGTCCCTAGGACCCTTGTCATGACATGTAGATGTTCTTCAAGAAAATTTCATCATAGGCATACAAGCTCATAAATCACTAGGCCTGCCTTTCAGAAAAAATTTATGGTTCAGAGAATATATGTTGAAGAGCAATCTTCTAAATTTGTGGACACATTTCTGAGAACATTATATTTGTATTGATGAAGGGGCAAAATCTTTCGATAGATACACGATGTAGTGGCAAGAAAGTTACACAACGTTTAAAGTTTGATTGTAGATGGTTGTTATTTGCTCTATTGTCTGTTCATTATTTTTAATGGTAAGTGTAGCTGATAGTTCATCGTAAGCTTTGTTTTTTTTGTGTCAATGTTAAGGTCGCCAATTATAATGCTTTGAATGTTGTTAGATGTGTTTCTAATTAGAAGATTCAAATGGTTTATTTGATTATTTATTGAAGCTTTTGGTGATTTTTAGAGATGCATAATTTCCATAATATTGTATAAAGGAACTTGTAATAAAGCTTGTAGGATTTCTATGCCTTTGTTGTGAAAGATGAGGTCAAAGTGAGGATGTAAGAGGTTCTCATTATGTTTTTGTCTAGTTTCTTGGTTACATAGTATGCAAGATTTTGTAAAAGTATAATATTTTTAAATTTGTTGCACATATTTTTGCATTGGTAGTAGACTTAATGTGATGAGTACTTGCTAGAGTTAAAGAAGGTCAAAATAGATCATGCCATTTTGCAACAGTTTGTAAGTGGTAAATATCGCCCCAAACTATATCATCAATTTTTATTTGATGCTTTTTGATTGGGTTTAGTAGATACAAATTGGAGGGATCTTTTATTTATGATAGAGTGGTGTAGATTAACCCAAGCATCAAAAGATAACTAAGCATGCTATTTATAGTTAGTATTTGTGCATCAATATACTTCTTTTGCTTTTTTTTTTATTTGTTCTTCCCTTGGATCATTTATTGCAATGGGCTCGATAATTATTTAATGTCCACACATGGAACACAGGAAATCCAAAGTGGCAAGCGGAATTTCTTTTTCTGCAAGGTTTACGATGAGAGTCCCTTCCGACATGCTATAATTCAACGAGCAAGTCATTATAATTTTTGGAAACGTGTGAATAAAAAAACTCTATTACTTCCTCCTCCAAAACCAAACCAAAATGCAGCACATTATGAATTCAAAGTAGCCCATGATTGTGCTAATTGCCTCTGTGTTGGATTTCAATAATGAAGAACAGTCTTTTGATTTTCCTAAGATATTGTTGTTCCTTCAAAGTTCTTATTTTATTGCATTAATTAGTGGGAGTAGTAACCTGCATCAATAATTGGATCAGCATGCACTAAGGCACATGTTTACGACATAATGTTTCGATGATTGCATTCTCTTACGTACGGGTTCAGTTTCTTTAGGCAACTTTGTACATCTTTTCATCGTTGTTCACCACATGAAAAGTTACAAAAATAGGTGGTCTGCCCAAGTTGTCAAAGGTTTTCTCTAGCTTGGATATAACGTTCTTTGTGACTCAAAATCATGGTATCCTATTTGTGAAGATAGTATCATTTTCCTATGTTTGTGCTCGATCTAAAATCTTTATCCTTTAGTTTTCTATTTTTTAGCGCACCCTTTTGTAAATTAACCCATTTAGTACCAAGAACTTGCTTTTCTATTGTTATGAAGAAGAGGTTTTCTATATTATGAGTGAATAACCTCCGTCTATGTTTTAGATCCCATTGCACTACATCTTGATACCTTTTCTCTAGATAGTCGTAATCTTTCTTTTCTCACCAAAACATAGTGTTGGAAACAAAACTTCTTCAAAATGTTCATCGGTCAAGTAAGCTAAGTGGTGAAGAACCCTCACATGGAGCTATGTTTGTCGCGGTGTTAAACCGAGCATAATCCATGAATCAAGGTATTTGTGTCTAAGAAGTCTTCTTCAAATTCATCACTAATCTGCACAATCAGGCTTGAAGGAAAACTCAAAAAACCACGAATTAATGATATGCGCATTATTTTCTTCATGTAAAGTAGTTCTTATTAGGTTATTCAAAGCGTGAAAGATAAGAATAGGACTTGCAACACCACTAAGATATGAGTGTTCGTACTCTAGTTTATGTTTGATTGCTATTAATATTGTTGCATTTTCATCAAGTAATCAAAGCTACATTCTTTGTATTCTCAATAGATCATCAGACCTAACATTCACAATGCTCTCTTGCAAGTTGTATTGTCCTTCATAATTTAATTCTTGTATCTACGTGAATGGAATGTGAAGTGATACTAAGTGACCGTCTAAAGAAGTAAACTTTTGCATGGATCTTATTGGATTATTCCAAAATGTATATGATGAGCCATGAGTAGCTAGGAAAGGTGACACTATTTTTATAGCAAAGTATGCTCTACACCATGTATCACTAGTAAAAGAAGTAATTTCATACGTGTGTTATTATGGAGTCCCACAAACACAAATATTTACATCATTACTCAATCCTCAGACACAAGTGATCTGATCAAAGTCAAACTCACCCTCGGCCGGTATGTGTTTTCAAAATTAGAGTGGGTTCTGCAAGACGATGACTCATGGGACATTTGAGGTTTTGGAACAGCACTACTACATACCACTGCTACCTTCATAAGTTCAAAATAGTCTGAACTCACGAATTATAAGAGGGAATAAAGCACTCATAAAACTATTAAAGCAAGGGACACAATAAAAGAAAAGAAAAGAAAAAACAAAAACAAACTAAATCACTTTGTTCGCTACGAAACAAAACTAGATAAACCAAAACATTATCAACTTAAAAATGTTTTTAGAAAAGACATACATAAAATAAGTTGACGCAACTTATTTGGCTTAAAACAAGTACTCAAGCTTAAGCAAAAAAGGATAAGACATCTTAAAAACTTAATCTTAGAAATAAAAATTCACACAACTTCTTTTTAAAGGAACACATTCGTAACTCCTCAGGAATACTACTACAAACCTACGAAGAGCAAAGATTCAAACTTGACAATATGTGACCTCAACTTCGTTGCTTGTCCAAACAAGAAGATTAAGATTATCACCTTTATAATGCATAGCTTGGACAACAGCTATGACATCCCTACTCACGTCGTCAGTGCCCAAGAGTAGGTTGAGATTTGTATAAAGGTCATTCATGCTTTGAACATACTCTACAAAACCAACGACCTAAGTTTCTATCACCCTCCGGAGGTACTGGGTATACTCAACCATGATAAGGCTAGCATTTGTCAAGCTATAGTAAAAATGCTAGAAGCGCTAGAGATCAAAAGAACAGCATAAGATGTTGTTAAGTCAAACAATAAATCAGCTTTTTAGCTCCCCACTTCTATTGAATTTAGCACTAATTATCTTGAGGAAGAAACATTAAAAATGAACTTACTACGATGCAAAAATGAACGAACGTTTTTAATGATTCTTTTAAATGAGTATTCTTTTTCAACCAGTAAAGAAATAAGATGACAAGATTGAACAACAAAAGCAGATTTTCTAAAACAAAGACGAGAAAATCTAAATAGTTGAGAACAAATGACACTTTACTTAGCTAAAAGAGAAATGTTCGAAGAAATGTGAGGCATACGGATGATAATTAGAGTGGGATATAACGTTCTTTGTGACTCAAAATCATGGTATCCTATTTGTGAAGATAGTATCATTTTGCTATGTTTGTGCTCGATCTAAAATCTTTATCCTTTAATTTTCTATTTTTTAGCCCACCCTTTTGTAATCTAACCCATTTAGTACCAAGAACTTGCTTTTCTATTGTTATGAAGAAGAGGTTTTCTATATTATGAGTGAATAACCTCCGTCTATGTTTTAGATCCCATTGCACTACATCTTGATACCTTTTCTCTAGATAGTCGTAATCTTTCTTTTCTCACCAAAACATAGTGTTGGAAACAAAACTTCTTCAAAATGTTCATCGGTCAAGTAAGCTAAGTGGTGAAGAACCCTCACATGGAGCTATGTTTGTCACGGTGTTAAACCGAGCATAATCCATGAATCAAGGTATTTGTGTCTAAGAAGTCCTCTTCAAATTCATCACTAATCTGCACAATTAGGCTTGAAGGAAAACTCAAAAAACCACGAATTAATGATATGCGCATTATTTTCTTCATGTAAAGTAGTTCTTATTAGGTTATTCAAAGCGCGAAAGATAAGAATAGGACTTGCAACACCACTAAGATATGAGTGTTCGTACTCTAGTTTATGTTTGATTGCTATTAATATTGTTGCATTTTCATCAAGTAATCAAAGCTACATTCTTTGTATTCTCAATAGATCATCAGACCTAACATTCACAATGCTCTCTTGCAAGTTGTATTGTCCTTCATAATTTAATTCTTGTATCTACGTGAATGGAATGTGAAGTGATACTAAGCGACCGTCTAAAGAAGTAAACTTTTGCATGGATCTTATTGGATTATTCCAAAATGTATATGATAAACCATGAGTAGTTAGGAAAGGTGACACTATTTTTATAGCAAAGTATGCTCTACACCATGTATCACTAGTAAAAGAAGTAATTTCATACGTGTGTTATTATGGAGCCCCACAAACACAAATATTTACGTCATTACTCAATCCTCAGACACAAGTGATCTGATCAAAGTCAAACTCACCCTCGGCCGGTATGTGTTTTCAAAATTAGAGTGGGTTTTGCAAGACGATGACTCATGGGACATTTGAGGTTTTGAAACACTACTACTACATACCACTGCTATATATAGCTTCATAAGTTCAAAATAGTCTGAACTCACGAATTATAAGAGGGAATAAAGCACTCATAAAACTATAAAAGCAAGGGACAGAATAAAAGAAAACAAAAGAAAAAACAAAAACAAACTAAATCACTTTGTTCGCTACGAAACAAAACTAAATAAAACAAAACATTATCAACTTAAAAATGTTTTTAGAAAAGACATGCATAAAATAAGTTGACGTATCTTATTTGGCTTAAAACAAGTACTCAAGCTTAAGCAAAAACGGATAAGACATCTTAAAAACTTAATCTTACAAATCAAACTTCACACAACTTCCTTTTAAAGGAACACATTCGTAAGTCCTCAGGAATACTACTACAAACCTACGAAGAGCAAAGATTCAAACTTGACAATATGTGACCTCAACTTCGTTGCTTGTCCAAACAAGAAGATTAAGATTATCACCTTTATAATGCATAGCTTGGACAACAGCTATGACATCCCTACTCACGTTGTCAATGCCCAAGAGTAGGTTGAGATTTGTATAGAGGTCATTCATGCTTTGAACATACTCTACAAAACCAACGAGCTAAGTTTCTATCACCCTCCGGAGGTACTGGGTATACTCAACCATGATAAGGCTAGCATTTGTCAAGCTATAGTAAAAATGCTAGAAGCGCTAGAGATCAAAAGAATAGCATAAGGTGTTGTTAAGTCAAACAATAAGTCAGCTTTTTAGCTCCCCACTTCTATTGAATTTAGTACTAATTATCTTGAGGAAGAAACATTAAAAATGAACTTACTACGATGCAAAAATGAACAAACATTTTTCATGATTCTTTTAAATGAGTATTCTTTTTCAACCAGTAAAGAAATAAGATGACAAGATTGAACAACAAAAGCAGATTTACTAAAACAAAGACGAGAAAATCTAAGTAGTTGAGAACAAATGACACTTTACCTAGCTAAAAGAGAAATGTTCGAAGAAATGTGAGGCATACGGATGATAATTAGAGTGGCATATTTTGGTTCAAGGCGCTTATCATAGATATCTACTTATAATCCCAAGGGAGTTTGAAAAATCTTAAGGTCTAAAAAGGCACAACAATCACTATTTGTGGTACAGTTAAGTTCACAAAAATCCTTAGGATAAATTCCTCCGCCTACAGAACTCGAATTCAAGTACATAAAAGCTTGAAAAGAAGGAATGTCACGAACAAAAACATCATCTACATAGCATCTTACATTGCATACCACTACTACTACAGTAGAACATAGGGAAAGAAGCTCAGATCAGTAAGGATGACAAAATGTTCAGCCGCCCTACAAAATGTTCTTTGGCTGAGCGAAACCGTACTTTACAAATCAAGCTAAAAAGCTGATGCTGTTCGAACAAAGCAAAGATGCTTTAGGCTGTCCCTTAAAGTAAAAAAATCTCCACTGAATTTGACATCGAATTTCCCAGATTTCCACCACTTGTGCTTTATCTTTTTATACATTTTTTTGTATTCTTCTTGATGCTCAGGAAGCACTTGCCACACCAATGGTAGGCTGCGAGGGAGCTCCTTTAGCGTTGGCTTGTAAAGCTTATACCGATTCCCATCCCCCTGTTAAAAATACAGTTTTGTTGACAAGTTCTGTGTTACCTCTCTCTCTCTCTCTCTCTCTCTCTCTCTCTCTCTCTCTCTCTCTCTCTCTCACACACACACACACACACACACACACACACACACACACACATATTCATGGCGAGCTGCTGACGGAGACCTGATGTCAAGCTCTTGGCAAGCAAGCTGAACCACAGGCTGCAATTGTATCCCAACCTATAATCGCACACTTGGGTTAATCAAGATGGACAGAGGCTACTTGTTGCCGAAGCAAGGCCCTTGCTTACCTTAGCAAACCAAAGGGGATTGCTGCAGAAAAGCAAGGGGGCTGCCATTCACAGCAAGCAGTAAACACCACAATAGAAAAACGTCTGAATCTGAATGTGTGTGTGTGTGTGTGTGTGTGTGTGTGTGTGTGTGTGTGACCATTCGCATACCTAAAGAGGTTGTGTAGGTGCGGTACGTGTACTGTACGTACCCAGCACACAGTACCTGATTGTGCTAGGTACATGCCTACATGCGTACATCTTAAAAGTAAATCATCAATATCGGTAAGAATTGGTTCCAAGCCTGCCAAATTGCCTTAAATTTTAAAGACGTTGAAAGAGCCATAGACAATCTCTCTCTCTCTGTCTCTCTCTCTCTCTCTCTCTCTCTCTCTCTCTCTCTCTCTCTCTCATATATATATATATACTCATAGCTCAAGGCTGGGCCTAAAGAAATGGACCAAGCTGCTGCGCCCTAGGTGTAGGTCCCCCACAAGAGAAGGGCGTCAAAATCCTCAAAACCGCAACATGGGCAAGTAGGAGGATGGCCACTATAGACTAGCCTTGTAAGTTGTAACCACTGTCAATCCCTGGTGAGCGAATAACCACTGGAAGGTGGAGATCCTATGGGCCTACCAGCCTGTCCAAGCCGCTGCCAGAATTCAGGGAGAAACTCCTGAGAAGGCCCTGCCGGCACCAATGCTCTGAGGCTGCTGGTATAGCTGGCTGTCCAGCTGTGAGAATGTGATGGCCAAGCCGGACTGTGTACTGAAAGAAGGGGGTGCCTACGACATCTGGCTCACCAGCTGGTCCAAGCCACTTCCAGAATTCAGGGAGAAACTCCTGAGAAGGCCCTGCCGGAACCAATGCTCTGAGGCTGCTGATATAGCTGGCCGTCAAGCTGTGAGAATGTGACGGCCAAGACAGACTGTGTACTGAAAGAAGGGGGTGCCTAAGACGTCTGACTCAAAAGGGTCATGCCACACCCACTCTCCTGGATCCACTGAAGCCGCACTTAAGGGTCTGGCACCATAACTGCTCCAAGGTCATTAGGATCCGGATCAATCAACCACTTCCAGGCAATCGCGGCCACTGCCTCGATCCTCTGAAAAGCGCACACTGACATCAGTGGGGACGCTTCTGCCACCATTGAAGTCCGCCCTCTGCCTTTACCTCAAAGAACAGGCAATCGCCATCCTTTGTGCAATCTCTAGCTGCAATCAGGATCTCCAACTACATCAATGTACCCATCCACCTCAAAGCCTGGGGCTCAAAAGTAGTCTGCCATTCCTCTACGAGTCTATGAGAGCGTCCTGGATGAGTGCTGACGTGGTAGGCTGTACGGATTTCCGCGTTTTGTGCTGGTTGTTGAGGTGGCAATTGTACGGATTTTCGTAAATTACACTGGCAGCTTTTTGGCATTGCTTTTAGACTAGAAGCTTTTGAGTTATAAGGCTTTTCATGTAAAACTGCTTTTGGGGCCTAGGGCCTTTAAATATGAGGCTAGGGCTCATTCTCTAGCATGCTTCCGGGAGAAAGTGCACAGTATGGAGTACCGGCTTGTACTGTGTTGATGCAATATAAAGAAATAAAGAAAGAGGCGCCAAGGTTTGGGGCCAATACTCTCTAGGGTGAAATTCCACCACTCCGTGTCGCGTGTCGTATCTCTCTCTCTCTCAGTCCAGTTGTTATTGAAGTGCTAAAAGTCTGTTCAGTCCGTTCATTTCTATTGGCACGTGGTGCCCATCTAGTGACACTACCCCCCTCTTGAGTACCAAGTACTGCTCCAAATCCGTGCTTGGGTGAACCTGTAGGACCCTTTACCACAGTGGGAGCCAATTGGAAGGCTTTAAGATAAAGTTGCTGTCACAAACTGATGACGTGTCAAAGCCTAAAGAATGGAGCCAACTTACAGATGCCGGCCGAGAGGGCTAAACCCTAAGAATAACAAGCAGCAGAAGAAGAAGAAGTCCTACCAACTTATGGGGACCCCGTCCGATCGGGCCCAGTGACATAAAGGGATCAAAATAAAAGCAGGACTCACACACACACTCACGCAAAGCTGATTATGTGGCAGCTGTACGGAAGTTCCGAAAATTACGGTGGCTGATGACGTGGCAAGCTGTACTGATTTCTGCGTTTTGCGTTGACTGATGACGTAGCAGGCTGTACGGATTTCCATGATTTACGATGGCAACTTTTTGGCTTTGCTTTTGGACCATATGCTTTTGAGTTTGAAGGCTTTTTACTGTAAACTTCTTTTGGGGCCTAGGGCCTTTAAATATGAGGTTAGGGCTCATTCTCTGGCATGCTTCCTGGCGAAGGTGCAGAGTCTCGAGTACCGGCTTGTACTGTGTTGATGCAATATAAAGAAATACCGAAAAGGGCGCCAAGATTTGGGGCCAATACTCTCTGGGGTGGAATTACGCCACTTCGTGTCGCGTGTCGTCTCTCTCTCTCTCTCAGTTCTAGTGTTAATGAAGTGCTAAAAGTTTGTTCAGTCTGTTCTTTTCTATTGGCACGTGGTGCCGGTCTTGTAATAGTGGTATCAGAGCATCAGGCGTGTGCTTTTCTGAAAGCATACCGGTCTGCTACAAAAGAGCAGATAGAGCTATTGGAAATTTATTCGAGGTATCTTCGCCCTCCAACCCAGACTTATTAGCGACTCCCACCCTTACTTCATCGCGCATCGGGCGCGCTCCCGTCTTCATTGCTGTGTCTTACATGGCATAAGCCATAAAGAACCCACCAAGACCTGGAATTCATGGATTCAACAGAATATTTGCAGTTTCTGCTCAACGAGCTTCACGACATTCTTCCGCGGCATCCTGAGCAGAATCTTCTGATGCTGCAAAGTTTCCAACAATTTTTGAGCTACATGTTACCCCCTTTGATGCTCCAGGTAGTACCTCCTCCTTCGGCACCAGAAAGTACAAGAGCTTCCAACCGGCAACCTTCTCAGCCGTTTGTTCCGATCGAGGGAGTCTTCAGGAATATGGTGTAGCCATTGGACCCTAATCCAGTGCAATCGCCTTTGCCACCTCCATTGCCCCCACCTCTACCACCACCGCCCCCAGGCTACAATGGTTGGAGCCCATATGGGTACCCTTATTATCCATACCCCGGATATGCGCCTAACCAACCGAAAGATTCAAAGATGGTGGCACGACAATCAAATTTTTCACCTTTTCCAGAGAGAGAGATCGCAAGAAAGCATTGCAGTTCTTACAGCAATTCGACAACATCTATGCTTTGGGGAACTATACAGAAGAATCCAAGATTTCTCGAGCAGCGGGATTTCTTAGAGATAATGCTATGCAATGGTGGAGTTCAATCGCGACACAACAGCATGCTCCAAGGACCTGGCAAGCTTTCAAGACAGTTTTTGCACGTAGTTACATGACTTCGATCTTTGAAGTTCGGATTTTGGCAGAGTGGGGCAACTTGAAAATGCTTGCCACCGAAACCATGGACGACTACAACCAAAGGTTTATCGACATGTACCTTCCGGTGTCCTTCTTTAAGTTCATTCCCTTGAAGGACCAGTGCGAGCGCTACACCATTGCACTACCATCACCATTGCAGGAATATTGTCTCTCCAAGCAAGTCTCTACCATGCAGAAGCTTATGGACCATACCACGGTCGGCTACAAGCTCAAAAACCAACCTCAACGGCCTCGTCTGACACAACGTCAACAAGACGCCTTGTTACAAGAAGGCCGATGCTTCGAATGTTTCCAAACAGGGCATACGTTCAATACATGTCCTGAGCGAGCCTCGACGTCCTCAGTGCAACCTTTTGCTCCCATGACAGACAGATCCCAAGGGCCACCTCCGGCCAAGAAGGCTAGACCTGCTATTGGACTAGCACTCGATATTTATGGAATACACCTCGAGAGTTTTAATTTATTATGCAAAGCTTATGGAAAAGTCAATGGCTTGAAAGCCCTTATTTTCTTTGACCCCGGAGCTATGGAGAACTTCATCCATCCAAAATTGTTAAAGCAGATGCACTTTGATTATGATGCAGAGGGTGGAGAAATTGCAGCTGAGCTAGCCACGGGGCAAACTCAGAAAGTGGTACCGCACTTCCAATGACTATACAAGATTATCATGGAAAAGCTGATTTCCACACTATGAGGTTGGGCAATTGCGACGTTTTCTTGGGCATGCCCTGGGACAACAAGAATGATGCAACACTCCAGGTCTGGAACCGAACCATCACCGTAATGCAGAAGGGCAAGCCCGTTGTCCTCAATGTTCGGTTGTCCGAACAAAACCCTCAATGACCTCTCTACTTGTTTTCTAGTTAGATACTTTTGAACATAGAAAGTATTGTTTGAAATGGATGCTATCTGTTTTAAACCTGCCTTGGTGCCGATTTGAATTGTTTGACTCTGGTTTTATAACTGGTTTCAATAATTGGTGATTTTACTCCCGGGTGGAGAAGTGAAAAATATTGTTTTGATATTGTTTGAACCTCGGAACGACGCAGGCCGATGCCTGGGGAGCGTTCTGTTGTATGCTAGAAAACCACCGAACGACAGAGGCCGATGTCTAGAAAGCGTTTGGTTCTATGCTTGAACCTCGAAGCGACACAGACTACGGCTGGGGAGCGTGCGATTGTACAGTCCTCTGAGCTCATGGCGCGGACCTTTTTAGGTTATTTGCGGGGGGAGTGACGAGGTAGTCGTTGAGTAGCTTCATACCGCAGATTGTGCCTTGTAACATGCATATGTAAGCATTTGTGTTGCATTGTGATGTGCCTAACCTGAATATTCCTAATTGGATGAGATTGCCTGGGTATGTAATTTTAGTGCATCAAGACACCCGTGGAAGATCAGTACAGTCTAGGTGTGATAGCTAATTTTACTAGGCGAGAATATCAAGAGTTCCGGTCTGGACGAAAGGAGAAGCTAACTCCTAGATCAAAAGAGCCGAAAGAAGAACCTAACTCCTTGATCAAAAGAGCCGAAAGGAGAAGCTAACTCCTCAACAAAAGAGCAAACTGATTGTCCCTCGGAATGACCCTCAGAAATTTTTAAGCTAACTTGAGTTGTTTTGCAGATATGTTGTAATCGTCCGCGATTACTCTCTTTCAAGAAGGGGAGATGTCACAAATTGCTGACGTGTAAAAGCGTAAAGAATGGAGCCAACTTACAGATGCCGGCCAAGGGGCCTAAACCCTAAGAATAACAAGTAGCAGAAGAAGAAGAAGTCCTACTAACTTATGGGGACCCCGTCCGATGGGGTCCCAGTGACATAGAGGGATTAAAATAAAATCAGGACACACACACGCGCGCAAAGCTGATGACATGGAGGTTGTACGGAAGTTCCAAAAATTACGTTGGTAATGATGTGGCAGGCTGTACGGATTTCCGCGTTTTGCGTTGGCTGATGACATGGCAGGCTCTATGGATTTCCATGATTTACGCTGGCAGCTTTTTGGCTTTGCTTTTGGACCAGATGCTTTTGAGTTTGAAGGCTTTTTACTGTAAACTGCTTTTGGGGCCTAGGGCCTTTATATATGAGGTTAGGGCTCATTCTTTCGCATGCTTCCTGGCGAAGGTGCAAAGTCTCGAGTACCGGCTTGTACTGTGTTGATGCAATATAAAGAAATACCGAAAGGGGCGCCAAGATTTGGGGCCAATACTCTCTGGGGTGGAATTCCACCACTCCGTGTCGTGTGTTGTCTCTCTCTCTCTCTCTCTTAGTTCAGTTGTTAATGAAGTGCTAAAAGTCTGTTCAATCTGTTCTTTTCTATTGGCACATGGTGCCCGTCTTGTGACAGTTGCAACACCTAAGGAGTATCTGTTAGTTCCTCCTGCTCCATCCACTTCGCATCCATAGGTGAGTAATTTTGAAACTTCACCAGTTCCTCCTCGTCCATCCACTTTGCATCCATAGGCGAGTAATTCTGAGACTTTACCTCTGACCTTTCTTTCCAAGTGCGTTAAGATTTGCTCGGGGACTAGAACCTCACCCAGTTCTTCCACCTCTGGTTGGTTCTCCCAAGGCAAATCCTCAGGAATTTCCCTTCTAAAGGGTTTCAAGAGACTCACATGAAACGCATTATGTAGTTTCCAATGGTCAGGTAGCTTAAGCCGAAAGCTACATCAAAAGAGACTCGTCATACAGGGATCTCTGTCACTAACTATGGATTGTCACTAACTAAAGTCGTCCCCATGTTCTGCATGAACAACTTCACCATATGATCAGCATTAATCGTTTACCATACAGGAACAAAGTGTGCTTGTTTATTGAATCTGTCAATGACTGTCCAAATGCAATCGTTGTCCATAACTATGCTTTGTCACGGTTTGTCAGGTACAGGCAATGGCTGCAACAAGCGAGGAGCCTTTTGACGGTCATACTTCACCTTTTGACAGATAATACAATTCCAAACATAATCTGTCACATCACGTCTAAGGTTGCAAAATTAGGCTTTCATAAGCTACAACTCTGTCATCCTGCATCAGTACTGCTCCCAGGCCATTCTTACCACATGCATCTGCTTGCACATGAAAAGCTTTACGTAAATCCGGTAAAATCAGCACCGGATCCGATGTGAGCTTTTGTTTGAGCATTCAAAAAGTTTGGTCTTCTTTTTCTGTCCATTGGAAGACTTTACCCTTCTTCTACAACTCATGCAATGATGCTACAATTTCAGCAAAATGCTTTATGAACCGGCGGTAATACAAACATAACCCCAAAAAACAGCGAACCTCATGCAAGTTCATGGGTTGTGGCCAATGTTTTATAGCTTGCACTTTGGCTGGATCCATGCGTACTACGTCTTTGGATATAATGTGGCCCAAAAAGTGAATCTCTTCCATAAAATACTCACTTTTCTTACGATCGATGAAAAGCTTATGTTTATAAAGCTCTTCAAACACCACAGTTAAGTGTTTTTGTGGTCTTCCTCATTCTTGGAAAACGTCATCAAAGAATGTGGAACAAAGGCCCTATGATTTCTGAAAATCCTATCCATCATTCCATTGAATGTGACAAGAGCATTCGTGAGTCCAAAGGGCATAACTAGATACTCATATAGACCAAAAGATGTTCGGAATGCAGTTTTATGAACATCTTCTGAACAAATCCGAATTTGGTGATTACCACTCTTGAAATCTATCCGGCTGAAAACTGGTGCACCTTTTAACCGATCCAAGATGTCGTCAATTCGTGGTAGCCATGCACCAAGAACCATCCTCTTTCTAAGCAAGTAGAACAGAGGAACAATAGCGAGATGAGCTAGGCAGAATTAGTCCCTTCTCCAAAAGATTATTCACTTGACTCATGCTCTCCTCTTGCTGCGCCGCACGAACCCTGTAAGGTGGTTTGTTGGGTGGAAAACTTACGGGGATAATGTCAATTCTATGATCCTCAGGTCTTGTAGGTGGAAGTTCTGCACGTAACTCATCCAAGAAACAATCAGCAAACTGATTTAGAAATTCAGCTTTCCCTACATCTGAGTCAGACATCTCCGAGTTAGACTCAATCTCTTTAGTAAAAACTAAGTACATTGAAAGATGGTTTTTCATTACTGAAGAAATAGCAAAAGCGGGCACTACAGGACAGATTCTCTCTTAAGCTTAACATCGAACTCAAGGGTTTTTCCTCTATAAGAGGTAGCGCTTCCAGCTAGAAAGCGCATGAATCACGGCCAAGAGCTCTTTCTCATAGACTTGCATAGTCGTCTCTGGCCCTTGCAAAATTCGGCTTTCATAAGCTACTACCCGTCCATCTTGCATTAGCACTGCTCTGATGCTACTGCCACACGCGCCACACTGGACCACAAATGACTTTATGAGATCTCGCAAAACAATTACTCGATCTGAAGTCAACTTTTCCTTTAAGAGACTAAAAGCTGAAATCTCTTTTTGGGTCCATCTGAAAGTGACCTCTTTCTTTTGCAATGCGTGAAGAGGCGATGCTATTTCTGCAAAATTTCTGATAAACCTTCTATAGTAGGAACACAATCCCAAGAAGCTTCTGACATCATGCACAATCTTCAAATCTGGCCATGTCTTAATAGCTTCGATCTTTGCGGGATCCATTCTGACACCATCCTTTGAGGCTATGTGGCTAAGAAAATGGATCTCTTCAAGGAAGAATTCACTTTTCTTAAGATTGACAAGTAACCTGTGACTGCGCAGCTCTTCGAACACAATGGTCAAGTGACGCCTATGCTCCTCTTCATTCTTCGAATAGACTATCATGTCATCGAAGAACGTCCCAACAAAAGTTGATGCGAGCGGAAAATCCGGTCCATCATTCTCTTGAACGTGGCAGGAGCATTTGTTAGACCAAACGGCATCACTAGAAACTCATAAAGACCAAATGTTGTTCTAAATGCAGTCTTGTGCACATCCTCTGGCCTTATACGAATCTGATGGTACCCACTCTTAAGGTCTATCTTGCTGAAAATTGCAGCACCCTCTAAACGATCGAGAATATCATCAATGCGAGGAATAGGAAACCTATTCTTGATGGTATTCTTATTCAACGAACGATAATCAATACACATGCGCCATGAGCCATCCTTCTTCTGCACTAGGAGCACTGGAGAGCAAAAGGGTGCAAAACTAGGCTGAATCAGCCCATTCTCTAATAACTCCTCAACCTGGCCCATAATCTTTCTGATGCGCCGCACTAACCCTGTAGGGAGGTCTATTTGGTGGGCTACACCCTGGCACCAAATCTATCCGATGGTCCTCAGGTCTCTCTGGCGGCAATTGCGACAGTAATGAATCAAAAAAACAGTCACTAAACTTTTGCAAAAATGTTGACCTTTCTTTATCTAACACAGATAAATTTGACTGATCACTATCTGAGACATCACGTGCAAAAATCAAGTACATAGAAAGATGATTCTTTATTACAGAAGTGATAGCAGAAGCAGATACCATAGGGACTGACTCTCCTTTAAGCTTTACATCCAAGATGTGAGTTTTGTCCCTATGCTGTACAGTGATCTTTTTGTTGTAGGCATCCAAGACTCCATGCACTCGAAACATCCACGGGATCCCCAACAAGGCGTCACATCCTTCCAGCGGCATGATGTAGAACTCTTCCGTGTCCACATACGACTGAATGCAGACGCAGCTTTCCAATGATGGGAGTAGCACACTCCGAGTGGCCAGGACATGCCAACCCTGCCTGTGCTCTGTACCCCATCTCTTCAGCTCTGATGCCCAGCTTCATAGCTAATGCTCGTAAGATAAAGTTGGCTTTGGCACCTGGATCAAAGAAGATGAGTGTCGTCTGATCCCTAACTTTACTCCATGTCCTGCATAACTCACTGGCATCTGTACTGGGCCTGTCACCCACCATCTCTGGCACCAAACCTGCCGTGGGTTTAGGCTTCTTGCCTTTCTGGTCCTCTTTATCCTCTGAGTCAGTTGGTCTTTTCTTTTGTGGACAATTGGTAGCAAAGTGACCAGGCTGCTCGCATATAAAGCATTTGTTTTCAGATATTAGGACCTTCTTTTCCTCGAGCGACTTGCGCACAAAAGGCTTCCTTTTCTGTTTCTTTGCCTGCGCTCCAGAAGTCCCGGCTGAATCCTTGTCTTTGGTGACCTTTTCTGACCCCTGTTATGCATCAAGAGCCGTTTTCACAAAGGGCTTCTTCACTGAATTTTTCTTTTGCTGCCCTCCTTCGTTGTTGCTCGGAAACCCACTGTCCTCTCCTTTCAACAAGGCAAGACCAGTGTTCGCAACTTCCATAAGCTGAGTGAGGATAGCCACTCTGTTCTTTGTACAGTAATCGCGAAGCCCTTTAGGCAACCCACAACAATACTTCTGTATCTGCTCTGTGAATGGCACAAATCTGTAGGAGGTCACTGAGAGTAACGCTTTACAAAACCTCCTATTGTACTCCAGCAAGCTCTTGCATGAAGCTGAAGTAAGTTGGTGCCAATTTGTCATGACGTCCGCCTCAAATTTATTTGACAGCCACGCAGACGCAAACATTTGCTTGAAGTAAAACCAAGTGGCCGGTGCCTGTCCTTGCATTAACAATGTCGTCCACCATGTGAGCGCATTGTCCTTTAAGAAAGTGGCAACTTTCCTAACTTTCGAGGTCTCTGTAAAATTCCCTCCTGCATAAGCTGTATCAAACTGCTGGAGGAAAGTGAGAGCCTTTGTCTTATCCTCGAAACCACTGAAGGTACTGAACTTTACAGCTGCACCACCTTCTTTGTAAGCTTTTGGCTTCTCCAGTGCCCCCAAGTTGTCATAAGGAATGGTCTACAACATGGGCACTGTAGTAGGCATGATCGGCACATCTTGGCCATTCACATTTTGCATCAGAGGTGCGATATCGGGCTGCTGTCAAGAAAAACCAGCCGTGCCAAAATGACCCTGTGGCACCCCAAACTGGCCCTGATCGCACTGAAAACCCTGCTGCATGCCGATACTACCATACATGGGGTTTGGCACATGCCTTGCATACCCCCAAACATTGTTCCTGGCATGTACGGCCGACTTCCAGGCGCATAACCAACCATACTTTGGAACACTGATCCACCCTCGAAATACCCAAAATGTACCGTGGGTGGTGGAAAAACTGGGTGCATAGCCTGGTATCCAGTTCCCTGTCCATTCAAGACAGTATGCGGGCTCTGAAAGGTGGCGGGCTGAACTGGCATAACCTGTGGAACAGCCACCTGTTCAAGCACGGGAGGAACCTGTTTTGGAGCCTCTGACTCCGCAACATGCGCGTGTTCCCTTTCCTGCTTAGTCGCATTAAGTAGTTAAGTTTGAGCCTCAACAAGCTTTGTACGCGGTGTAGGTTGCCTATTTTGCTGTTGCACTGGTGGTGCTTGCAAGAACTCCATAAACCTTGGATTCTGCACCAGCTGCGAAAAGACATTCACTGCGACAACTAACTGAGTCATGAACGCATCATCCTCAAGTTGCCCAATAATAAAGCCCTGTACTACTGGAGGGACATTCACATTGACAGGAGATAAAGACTGACAAGGCCATGAGCTCTCACCAATCTTGAAAACCATAGGAATTTCATGTTTGTCCTTTGAAGAGGAACCCTCTTCCATAATGCCCTTCCCTTTGTCGACCATAGTGTAGTCCCGCGTTCCTGTACTCTGTGTCTTTACCCAAAACAACCGGGGCTCTCTCTTTGAGGAAAAATTGATTGATATCCCGGCAATGGAACCTTGAAACCGGCCCGTGGGGCAGTAGGCTTTGGCTTTCACCCGAAATTCTTTACTTTAGACACACACAAAGAGAACGTGCAAAGGAAACCTGTGACGAGACTAAACACTTAAGCACACACACGGCTTGGAAGCTAGAATGCCCCGAGCAGACGCCGACAACCTGTAGGCGCCGAAATTGGCGACCCTTTCGGTATTTCTTTATTCTTTGAGAGGGTAAATTGCAAAGAAGAGTCCTCGGAATCCTTTACCTGTATCCCTCTAGATACTACCTGAATTTCGACAACATAACAGCCCCAAAACTTGTGCGAAACCAATTCCCCTCCTAGAACTCACTTGCACTGACGTAAACCCTTTAACCCCGCCAAAAAACAATAAATTCAGGTCACTGTATTTAGTGGTTTTTGCCCTGTTTCCAGCCTTAAACAGTCCCCGAATTGTTCTCTGCCAGTGGGGCACGATTCCCAATGGTTCTGACATCCATATGGCTGAAAAACACTCAATTTTTTGCGCATCCACAGCGCTGAATTTGCACCTGTACGGTGAGGTTATGACCCTCACCGGTGCCTGCTTTGGAGTAGCAGCTAGCTACCCCTGTTCCTGCTCAAGGAGGCTCTTGCCTCAGGACAAAAGCATGAACCCACACAGCTGTACATCAGTCAAATGAAGAGCCCTCTTGTAACCGGCCTGTTAACTTCAAAAAGGGCAGTAGACTTTCCTTCAAACCTTGATTTAGCTTTCACCCACTATTAGTCGTCTATTCTACCTGTGCTATAATGACACAAGAGAGGGGAATGGGATACAGATGCTAGAATGCATCTGTATGCGAGTCAGACACCAGACTGGCCCCTAAATTAGGCGCCCCTTTCGGTATTTCTTTATTCTTTAACAGAGGGAATAAAAGATGTGGTTCCCTACAAGCTGCCCCGCACAATCTGGGCTGAATTTCATTTGTTCTGGCCCGATTTCGACGGCATAACTACACTAGGATCCTTCACAGTCGGTATCCCCACGCATTAGATGACTTTCCCGACGCATACGGACACTTTGCAAAACCTGGCGAGAATCTGCAGCACGCTGAATTCTCTGTTTTCTGCCCCAAAAATGCGCCGGATCACCTGTACAGCGGTCCCCTCGCGTCCCCGAACCTCCTGGGGGTATTAGGGTCTGTTTAGGGCCAAAACCCTAAACCTGCAAAAATACACAGCAGGCTGTAATTCACTGTTTCGGGCTCCGTTTTGCGTGCCGATGGCATCCCTAGCAAGTCCGCGAGCTCCCGCACCTGTAGGGCTACTTGCCCTTTGAATCGGACGAGATTTCTCGCGTGAAACCTCTCCTAATCACCTGTACCTGCGGGGGATTAGCCGCTAGCTAATCCAGTACCTGTGCAAGAGGCTCTTGCCTCGGCGATCGCGCATGAACCCACACAACTGTACATTGGTCAATTGAAAAGCCCACTAGAGGGGCATAACCATAAAGAATAGGGGAGAGAGAGAGCAGTGAGAGGTGTGCAGGTCTTGACATCCTGCACCTCACTGTACATAGAGGGTAAGCCAGCACTCCATTGAAGCTCTCCCACCTGTGACAGCACTCAAAAACGAGCTCACAGCTGAAAATCACGTTTTTGCCTTCTCTTTAAGTAGTAAACTAGCCTCAGAGTGCCAAGTGTCACTCATTTGTGCATTTTCCCGCTTTAGACCCTCGGGTCTAAAAATATCTCACCTGCAACCTCTATTGACTTGGCCACAGAGTAACAAAATGATCGCCATGTCAAACTGCACGTAATGACGCGAAGACATTTTGCCGTCCAAAAATAGCAGTCCCTAAAATTTCGGAGTTTCTGCCATTACATTCTTCTAGGTCATCTGACCCTCTTTGTACACTGCAGCCACACCAAGAACTGAAATGTAGCCTATGTAGCAAAGGATTCCCCTTTGGCTGGCCAATGACCCCACTTTGGCTAACCATAGTCCTTGTCCAACCTTAGTGCTCTTTAACCCTCAGGCCTGGACTCTCTGAACAGTTCCACACTGGCTATGCAATGCAGGGCAGTTAGATTTCCAGAGGGGTGTTTCCAAAAGGTAAGACAAACGAAATTCCCCAAAGAAAGAGAAAATAAACAAAAATGGAATTGCCACTGGTTGGTGACACCTCTTGTGGGGCATCACATAACTTGTAAGGTGCAGCGGAATGAATGTTGTATTTTCTCAAGATTAGTGATCTTTATCGCTCAAGGTTCCGTTTAGTTCTTAGGGAAAGAGAGACCTTTCCGTCTTATGGAGAGTGTTATGATCACGAACAAAGTGAGTGGATATTGTGCGTGCAAGTGAATGAGACTGAGAGAAGGAGAGAGAAGAGATACGACACCCGAGAGGTTGTAAAACCCTCCTCCGAAGGCCCCACTCTCGTCGGCGAGAGTGGTCTACTTTGATTGCACAAAGGTGTACAATGCGTATGCAATGGACTGATGCAATGGAACTATGCCGATGACGACGACGATGGAGACGACGACTTAGGGCTGAAAAACTGTGTTCTTCATATGCTGAATTTCTTGGACTGTTTCGGGGCTGAAATAGATTGCTTTACTGCTGTCTTAAGGGCTGAAAATGATGACTTGTTTGGGGTTTCTGCTGAGGGTGAAAACGCTGATGTGCTTGCACCATAAAGCTGCGTCTTCAGGTTGATTTGTACCTGCTGAAAAAAACGCTAGCATATGCTGCGTTTTCCTTGCTGAAAACTGATGTAAAAACGCTGACTTTCTAGGTCAAAATCTGCGTTTTAATGGGCTGAACATCTGCTGCCAAAAACGCTACCATGGCTGAAATCGCTGGGTTATGCTGCTGGTCTACAATCCCAAAAACGCTGGTCCTTTGGGGCTGCTGCTGCAGGTCAAAACCGCTAAGGGAATTGGGAAGCGTGCCTGAATGCGAGAAAACGCCAAAAACAGAGGCTTTATGGCAATGGGTTCTGGAGATGGAAAACGTCAAGGGGTGGGAGAGGATGGCGATGGTCTAATGCTGACGGGGGGTACTGCTCAGAAGTTGCCTGTTGAGCGGGAAGCTCCTGCTGCCTCTTCAGCCAGAAAGTGCTAACTTGGGTTTGCTTATAT
Source organism: Adiantum capillus-veneris (assembly GCF_014529385.1). Classification (NCBI taxonomy): domain Eukaryota; kingdom Viridiplantae; phylum Streptophyta; class Polypodiopsida; order Polypodiales; family Pteridaceae; genus Adiantum; species Adiantum capillus-veneris. The sequence goes on along the minus strand of NC_140957.1, from coordinate 66,575,773 downwards.
ATTAACTTAGCAAAATTGCCCTACCTACTTTTGTTGGAAAGTCACTTATAAATAATAAGCGAAAATAACCAAAAATAGGAAAATAGGCTAAATGCACTGGAAAATTCCCCTGACCGAATCTGTTGGATTCTGAAGGGAATACTGATGATCATGCTGTGTGCAACCGGAGGATATGCATCTATGCTAAGTGACTGGGCATGCACGGTCTACGAATAGACTCACAAAAGTGCCAGATCTCTGCTAATGTACACTGACTGGACTGACTGAACCCTGCTGTGGTGTAGCTTGTCCATGGACACACAGGGTTGGGATATGTCACGTGACATAACTGCACGTAGGGGAGAGAGAGCAGTGTGTAGCATGCAGGGCATCACTCCTAGCACCACACTGTACATGGGAGGGAAAGAAATCACTCCATAGCTCTTAAACCTATGACAGGTTGCATAATGAGGCTTCTCCCAGCTTAATTTCAGCCCCACTTCTTCTTGCATGAGGAAAGTGCACAGGAATGTGCCACTTGGCACATTTACATATCATTTCTCGTTTCGGGTTTGCCGCCTAAAAATCTCCCGGCTGGTTGCTCAGTTGACTTCGCGGCAGAGTTGTAAAATGTTCCCCTAGTCATACCGGAGGTAATGACGCGAACACATTTCACGGCCCAAAATAGCAGTTCCCTAATTTTTAGGAAATGATTCCGTTGGGCTCCCTGTGGTCATCTGACCATCTATCCTCATTGGGACCGCATCCAAAAGTGCAATGTGGCCCAACTGTCGGATATTTTTTGCTGGTAGTCCCACCTTGACTTTATGCCTTTATTGAGTTCACTTCCTAGTGTCCACCAACTTGCGAAGTGCGACGGGGGGACCCACATGATCTTGCTCTGAGCCTAGACATCCTCTTACTATACGAATTCCAGTGCCGACCACTACCCATCTGCGGGTGAAACTACCATTCACATTGGCCATACAATGTCCGACCGTTTGCTACTTCAAAAAGAGGGTCTCAAAAACAAAACAAAACCCATTGGAAAGAAACCAACAACTAAACTTAGCAGTTGCCACGTCCTCGTGACATAGTTAATAGCTACCACGTCCTCGTGACACCGTGGGTGGTGGAAAAATTGGATCCATTGCCTGGTAACCAGTTCCATGTCCATTCAAGACAGCATGCAGGCTCTAAAAGGTGGCGGGCTGAACTGGCATAGCCTATGGCATAGGCGTCCTAACCAATTGTTCAAGGACGGGAGGAACCTGTTTTGGAGCCCCTGACTCCGCAACATGCGAGTGTTCCCTATCCTCTGCTGAGACGCATGAAGTACTTGGGCTTCAGCCTCAACAAGCTTTGTTTGCGGTGTAGGTTGCCTATTTTCTTGTGGCAATAGTGGCGCTTGCAAGAACTCCATAAACCTTAGCCGAGTCCTGAACGCATCATCCTCAAGTTGCCCAGTCATAAAGCCATGTACTGGAGGAACATTCACATCAACATGAGGTACAAACAGTCGTGGTCGTGAAGTACAGACACTCATGGCCGTGTGTCTTTACCCAAAACAACCGAGGCTCACTTCCTGAGAAAAAAGTGATTGGTGTCCCGACAACAGAATCTTGAAACCGGCCCGTAGGGCAGTAGGCTTTGGCTTTCACCCAAAATTCTATACTTGACACACACACACACACACAGCACTTTAGCAAGGTAACCTGCGACGGGAATTAACACTTAAGCACACACACGGCTCGGAAGCTAGAATGCTCCGAGCGTGCACCGACAACCTGTAGGCCCCAAAATTGGCGCCCCTTTCGGTATTTCATTATTCTTTAAGAGGGTAATTACAAAGAAGAGTCCTGGGAATTCTTTACCTGTATCCGGCTAGATACCACATGTTCTAGCAAAATTTCGGCAACATGACAACCCCAAAACTTGCCCGAAACCAACTCCTCTGCTAGAACTCACTTCCACTCGCATAAACTCTCTGATTTCTGCCCAGAAACAGTAAATTCAGCACGCTGGACAACAGGCCTCTTTGATGCTGAAAACCGCTGGTATGGCAGAGATCCCAATGATGATCAAAACGCTGAAGCTTGCTGGCAAAAACGCTGGCTATATGCATCCAAAAAACGCTGATATGCTGGGGATCCTAGCGTTAGTGAAAGGCTGCAAAAACGCTGTGTTTGCTGGGGACAAAAACGCTAACGCTGAGGTGGTTTGGTTGCGGGAAAATACCGAGGATGGGGCTGATCTCCAAGGGGATTGTCGCCAGAAGGGGGAAGCTTCAAGACGATGGATCTGCTGCTAGAGAAGGAAACGCCAAGGGGATGGTGAGAGGTATGGCGAGGGTCTACTGCTTGGGGAGGGAGGGGGGTACTGCTGAGAAGTTGCCTGTTGAAGTGGAAGCACCTGCTGCCTCTTCTGCCAGAAAGTGCTAACTTGGGTTTGCTTATATATTAACTTGGCAAAATTGCCCTACCTATTTTTGTTGGAAAGTCGCTTAAAAATAATAAGTGAAAATACCAATAAATAGGAAAATAGGCTAAATGCACTGAAAAATTCCCCTAACTGATGCTAATGGATTCTGATGGGAATTCCGATGATCATGCTGTGTGCAACCGGAGAATATGCATCTATGCTAAATGACTGGGCAGGCACGGTCTACGAATAGACTGACAAAAGTGCTAGATCACTCCTAATCTAAACTAACTGGACTGATTGAACCCTGCTGTGGTGTAGCTTGTCCACGGACACATAGGGTTGGGATGTGTCACGTGACATCCCCTCCTTTTCAAAGTGAGGTACTGGTACCGAACTGTATGGCATCGAGGGAGATCGCCAATAGCATCCGGAATCCTAGAAGGGACACTTCGCCGGCCCACTCTGATGTGTGGGTCGTGCGATACTTGAACTTCATAAAGATCTGCAACGCTTGCTTCTTTGGGCCGCGCCGAAAGCGACACAAAGTCTTCTGAATCTCCTTCCTTGCTTCAACTTTGTCTAGAGTCCTGCTTCTTTCGTCTTCAAGAATCTCCATGGCTGAAAATTCCTGAAACCATCTCCAACACAAAACCATGAACATACCCAATCCATGTAAAGTGAAGGAAAAAAATCTTGTCTTCTCTAAAGACTGTGTATGCAATGTAGATGAACAAATAGACCGAGTGACAAACCGTTCATCAAACACATGCAAACAATGAGGTCGAATCTTTCTCTTATGATCTAAATCCATCAACTGTGACAATTCACAACGGAAATGCCCATGTTTGGTGCTCATACTATCATGTGCTCGTTCTACAACTGCCTCATGCCAAGGAAGAGACATAGAATAAACTTCTTGACATACAGACTTGTCAACTTTTCATGAAGAATCCGCATACATTCGTGCTCATCCATGAGAGAAACGTGCTCAGCATACAATATGTCATGCCTAGTAAAAGGGATCACATAACGAAGCTAACTAAAATACAGGAAACCTTCACGAATGAAACACTCAAACAATGCGTCCGTATCAATCATGCGAACACATAATACTTCCTGTGGTGGTTCTTTGGACCAAGGCTCGAGAGCCAAGATCAGTTCTTCCTGAATGATCAAATCGTTTTGTGGGGGTTCTTTGGACCTCGACTCCAAAGCCATACTTTGGAACACTGATCCACCCTCGCAATACCCAAAATGTACCGTGGGTGGTGGAAAAACTGGGTACATAGCCTGGTATCCAATTCCCTGTCCATTAAAGACAGTATGCGGGCTCTGAAAGGTGGCGGGCTGAACTGGCATAACCTGTGGAACAGCCACCTGTTCAAGCACGCGAGGAACCTGTTTTGGAGCCTCTGACTCCGCAACATGCGCGTGTTCCCTTTCTTGCTTAGTCGCATTAAGTAGTTAACTTTGAGCCTCAACAAGCCCCGTACGCGATGCAGGTTGCCTATTTTGCTGTTGCACTGGTGGTGCTTGCAAGAACTCCATAAACCTTGGATTCTGCACCAGCTGCGACAAGACATTCACCGCGGCAACTAACTGAGTCCTGAACGCATCATCCTCAAGTTGCCCAATAAAAAAGCCCTGTACTACGGGAGGGACATGCACATTGACAGGAGGTAAAGACTGACGTGGCCATGAGCTCTCACCAATCTCGAAAACCATAGGAATTTCATGTTTGTCCTTTGAAGAGGAACCCTCTTCCATAATGCCCTTCCCTTTGTCGACCATAGTGTAGTCCCGCGTTCCTGTACTCTGTGTCTTTACCCAAAACAATCGGGGCTCACTCTTTGAGGAAAAATTGATTGATATCCCGGCAATGGAACCTTGAAACCAGCCCGTGGGGCGGTAGGCTTTGGCTTTCACCCGAAATTCTTTACTTTAGACACACACAAAGAGAACGTGCAAAGGAAACCTGTGACGAGACTTAACACTTAAGCACACACATGGCTTGGAAGCTAGAATGCCCCGAGCAGACGCCGACAACCTGTAGGCGCCGAAATTGGCGACCCTTTCGGTATTTCTTTATTCTTTGAGAGGGCAAATTACAAAGAAGAGTCCTCGGAATCCTTTACCTGTATCCCTCTAAATACTACCTGAATTTCGACAACATAACAGCCCCAAAACTTGTGCGAAACCAATTCCCCTCCTAGAACTCACTTGCACTGACGTAAACCCTTTGAACCCTGCCCAAAAACCAGTAAATTCAGGTCACTGTATTTACTGGTTTTTGCCCTGTTTCCAGTCTTAAACAGTCCCCGAACTGTTCTCTGCCAGTGGGGCACGATTCCCAGTGGTTCTGACATACATATGGCTGAAAAACAGTCAATTTTTTGCGCATACACAGCGCTGAATTTGCACCTGTACGGTGAGGTTATGACCCTCACCGGTGCCTGCTTTGGAGTAGCAGCTAGCTACCCCTGTTCCTGCTCAAGGAGGCTCTTGCCTCAGCACAAAAGCATCAACCCACACAGCTGTACATCAATCAAATGAAGAGCCCTCTTGTAACCGGCCTGTTAACTTCAAAAAGGGCAGTAGACTTTACTTCAAACCTTGATTTAGCTTTCACCCATTATTAGTCGTCTATTCTACCTGTGCTATAATGACACAAGAGAGGGGAATGGGATACAGATGCTAGAATGCATCTGTATGCGAGTCAGACACCAGACTGGCCCCTAAATTAGGCGCCCCTTTCGGTATTTCTTTATTCTTTAACAGAGGGAATAAAAGATGTGGTTCCCTAAAAGCTGCCCCGCACAATCTCGGCTGAATTTCATTTGTTCTGGCCCGATTTCGACGGCATAACTACACTAGGATCCTTCACAGTCGGTATCCCCACGCATTAGATGACTTTCCCGACGCATACGGACACTTTGCAAAACCTGGCGAGAATCTGCAGCACGCTGAATTCTCTGTTTTCTGCCCCAAAAATGCGCCGGATCACCTGTACAGCGGTCCTCTCGCGTCCCCGAACCTCCTGGGGGTATTAGGGTCTGTTTAGGGCAAAAACCCTAAACCTACAAAAATACACAGCAGGCTGTAATTCACTGTTTCGGGCTTCGTTTTGCGTGCCGGTCGCATCCCTAGCAAGTCCGCGAGCTCCCGCACCTGTAGGGCTACTTGCCCTTTGAATCGGACAAGATTTCTCGCGTGAAACCTCTCCTAATCACTTGTACCTACGGGGGATTAGTCGCTAGCTAATCCACTACCTGTGCAAGAGGCTCTTGCCTCGGCGATCGCGCATGAACCCACACAACTGTACATTGGTCAATTGAAAAGCCCACTAGAGGGGCATAACCATAAAGAATAGGGGAGAGAGAGAGCAGTGAGAGGTGTGCAGGTCTTGACATCCTGCACCTCACTGTACATAGAGGGTAAGCCAGCACTCCATTGAAGCTCTCCCACCTGTGACAGCACTCAAAAACGAGCTCACAGCTGAAAATCACGTTTTTGCCTTCTCTTTAAGTAGTAAAATGGCCTGAGAGTGCCAAGTGTCACTCATTTGTGCATTTTCCCGCTTTAGACCCTCGGGTCTAAAAATATCTCACCTGCAACCTCTATTGACTTGGCCACAGAGTACCAAAATGATCCCCATGTCAAACTGCACGTAATGACGCGAAGACATTTTGCCGTCGAAAAATAGCAGTCCCTAAAATTTAGGAGTTTCGGCCATTACATTCTTCTAGGTCATCTGCCCCTCTTTGTACACTGCAGCCACACCAAGAACTGAAATGTAGCCTATGTAGCAAAGGATTCCCCTTTGGCTTGCCAATGACCCCACTTTGGCAAACCATAGTCCTTGTCCAACCTTAGTGCTCTTTAACCCTTAGGCCTGGACTCTCTCTGAACAGTTCCACACTGGCTATGCAATGCAGGGCAGTTAGATTTCCAGAGGGCTGTTTCCAAAAGGTAAGACAAACGAAATTCCCCAAAGAAAGAGAAAATAAACAAAAATGGAAATGCCACTGGTTGGTGACACCTCTTGTGGGGCATCACATAACTTGTAAGGTGCAGCGGAATGAATGTTGAATTTTCTCAAGATTAGTGATCTTCATTGCTCAAGGTTACTTTTAGTTCTTAGGGAAAGTGAGAGCTTTCCGTCTTATGGAGAGTGCTATGATCAGGAACAAAGTGAGTGGATATTGTGCGTGCAAGTGAATGAGACTGAGAGAAGGAGAGAGAAGAGATACGACACCCGAGAGGTTGTAAAACCCTCCTCCGAAGGTCCCACTCTCGTCGGCGAGAGTGGTCTACTTTGATTGCACAAAGGTGTACAATGCGTATGCAATGGACTGATGCAATGGAACTATGCCGATGACGACGACGATGGAGTCGACGACTTAGGGCTGAAAAACTGTGTTCTTCATATGCTGAATTTCTTGGACTGTTTCGGGGCTGAAATAGATTGCTTTACTGCTGTCTTAAGGGCTGAAAATGATGACTTGTTTGGGGTTCATGCTGAGGGTGAAAACGCTGATGTGCTTGCACCATAAAGCTGCGTCTTCAGGTTCATTTGTACCTGCTGAAAATTACGCTAGCATATGCTGCGTTTTCCTTGCTGAAAACTGATGTAAAAACGCTGACTTTCTAGGTCAAAATCTGCGTTTTAATGGGCTGAACATCTGCTGCCAAAAACGCTACCATGGCTGAAATCGCTAGGTTATGCTGTTGGTCTGCAATCCCAAAAACGCTGGTCCTTTGGGGCTGCTGCTGCAGGTCAAAACCGCTAAGGGAATTGGGCTGCCTGCCTGAATGGGAGAAAACGCCAAAAACAGAGGCTTTATAGCGATGGGTTCTGGAGATGGAAAACGCCAAGGGGTGGGACAGAATGGCGATGGTCTAATGCTGAGGGGGGGTACTGCTCAGAAGTTGCCTGGTGAGCGGGAAGCTCCTGCTGCCTCTTCTGCCAGAAAGTGCTAACTTGGGTTGGCTTATATATTAACTTAGCAAAATTGCCCTACCTACTTTTGTTGGAAAGTCACTTATAAATAATAAGCGAAAATAACCAAAAATAGAAAAATAGGCTAAATGCACTGGAAAATTCCCCTGACTGAATCTGTTGGATTCTGAAGGGAATACTGATGATCATGCTATGTGCAACCGGAGGATATGCATCTATGCTAAGTGACTGGGCATGCACGGTCTACGAATAGACTCACAAAAGTGCCAGAACACTGCTAATCTAGACTGACTGGACTGACTGAACCCTACTGTGGTGTAGCTTGTCCACGGACACATAGGGTTGGGATGTGTCACGTGACATCTCCTCTTTTTCAAAGTGAGGTACTGGTACCGAACTGTATGGCGTCGAGGGAGATTGCCAACAGCATCAGAAATCCTAGAAGGGACTCTTCGCCCGCCCATTCGCATGTGTGGGTCATGCTGTACTTAACCTTCATAAAGATCTGGCAACGCTTGCTTCTTTGGGCCGCGCCGAAAGCGACACATAGTCTTCTAAATCTCCTTTCTTGCTTCAACTTCGTCTAGAGATCTGCTTCTTTCGTCTTCAAGAATCTCCATGGCTGAAAATTCCTGAAGCCATCTCCAACACAAAACCATGAACATACCCATTCCATGTGAAGTGAAGGAAAAAAATCTTGTCTTCTCTAAAGACTGTGTATGCAATGTAGATGAACATAGAGATGGAGTGACAAACCGTGAATCCAACACATGCAAACAATGCGATCGAATCTTTTCTGTTTGATCGAAATCAATCAACTGTGGCAAATCACAATGGAAATGCCCATGCTTGGTGCTCATACTATCATGTGATCTTTCGGAAACTGTGTCATGCCACGGAGGAGACATGGAATGTGACTTCCTGACATACAAACTTTTCAGCTTTTCATGAACAATCCGCATACATTCGTGCTCATCCATGAGAGAAACGTGCTCAACATACAATATGTCATGCCTAGGAAAAGGGATCACATAACGATGTTGACTAAAATACAGCAAACCTTCACGAATGAAACACTCGAACAATGCGTGCGTATCAATCATGCGAACACATAATACTTTTTGTGAGGGTGCTTTTGACCAAGGCTCGAGAGCCAAGATCGATCCTTTGTGATTGATCGAATCTGCAACGAGGTTAGCTTCGCTAGTAAAAGCATTCACTATGCAACTCATCATGCTTGTGAGAACTCACATCTTGATCAAGCAAATCATTGCCAATCAAATCATCATCATGCTTCACACAATCATGCAAATCCTGTGTGTTATGCTGTGCAGAAAAAACTGAGAGAGTCTCCTTATCCCGAATCCTTTCAACCTTGTCCTGCATATTAGCAATGAGAGATGGAGAATGAACAATGTCCTCTCCATGAAAGATAGTAGGAGAATCACTTTTGGCATTGAGAGTTAAAGTGTTAGCCTCCTAATCAACGAGAGTGTTCAGTTAATGAAACCATTTCATGCCTAAAATCATATCACATTCTGAGAGAGGAGAAACAACAAATCTTCTAGTGAAGGCAATCTGTTGAATTGCAAACAACACATCAAGGCACTCCTTCGTGATGAGAGCGTGCATACCGGGATGAAAGCCAGAGACCTCGATAGGAGATCTCGGACTAACTTCGAGGCGGGCTCTCTCAACAAGAGAGAAACTGATCACATCATGCATACTACCTGGGTCAAACAATATGACACAACGGTGGCCCGACGTACGACCATAACATTTAATGAGAGAATCATCAATGGGAGGGTCCTGAGACTTTGGGCACACCCGTGTTATCATTCATTGCATTGACAGATGTAGTGGTTTCTGTAGGTTCTTTAGATTCATTCGATTCAAGCTTAGGACATGTTCTTTTTATGTGACCCTTTATGTGACAATGAAAACAACGAACGACCTTCCTTAGAATAAGTGCTTTGTTCTTCCGACGTGATGTATCCTCCTACAATTCCTAATGGTACCTTTTCATCTGGGGTAAGCTTAGGTTTAGCAGTTGTGTTAGCCTTACCCTTAGATTCATTCGAAGAATTCTTTGATGAGATACTGTTGGAAGATTGGTTAGAAGAGTTATCATTTTTACCATTCTTACCCTTCTTACCGTTCTGAGGGTTCTGAGAAGTCTACGAGGTACTTGTGGAAGTCTTGTTCTCCTTGGGCTTTCCCTTGTTGTGCTTCATCTCTTGGGCGAGAGCAATCGCTACCACCTTGTTGAGATCGATTGGATCGAATACCTCGACATCGTACTTGATATATTCGTCCAATCCAAAGAGAGAAGCTTCTTTGCGCTCATCGTCCGACATGCGTAGTTGGGTACCTAGCTGCAAAACACGATTAGAAAAAGACATAACCGGCATACCATTTTGCTTGAGAGCACACCAATCGTCCTTCAATTGTGCAAGGTACTGAGGTGGCATAAACCGCGCCTTGAGCTTGTCTTGGAAATCAACCCAACTAAAAGAGAGGGGCGTGAAATCATCGGCTGCCTCTAGGTGCACGGCTAGCTGTGCCTCTTGCCATGCATGGTACCAATTGATAGCATCACCGACAAGGTACATAGCTGCCGTCAAAACTTTGCTATTTCCTGTTTTCTTAGTTGTCGCAAAATAAGCATTAAATTGATGCAACCAAGAATGAATGACTGTAGCATCATCTTACCGTCATACTTACTGAAAATCAACTTTTCTGTAACTGGATGGTTGGAATTCGCGCCATGGCTTCCGCCACTTGACGAACTCCAACGATCTTTGGGTGGTTCAGTCTTCGAGGCTAAGACTTGGGCAATAAATCCCTTTGAGCTTCACGCTCGGCGTCCTTTTCTGCTTTTCGTTCATCGCGCTCTCGTTCGAGAGCAAGGCGATTTGCTTCTTGTTGTGCTGCAAGTTTTGCGTTTCTTTCATCGCGCTCACGTTGCTCAGCAAGGCGATTTTCTTCTTGTTTTGCGGCAAGAGCAAGGCGCTCACGCTCCTGAGCAAGGCGGCTTGCTTCTTGTCTATCCATCATGGCCATCATCTGCTTGACCATTTCCTCCATAGGGTTTGGTGGACTGGGTGGAGTAGATGGCGAAGGGGGAGGGTTAAAGAAATCATCTCCAGGTGGGGAAGAGTGTTCGTCGCCTCTCTCATGGTCATCACCTGTATGCGAAGTATCCATTCCGCTTCGGGTGACGACCATGCACTATGATCTTGGGGTCTTAAGCTCGCGAGGAACTTGGGTTCTTGAGGGTCTTGAGGTTCTTCAGGTCCTTGATTCGTGAGGATCTTGGGTTCTCGAGGTCCTTGAGGTTCTTGAGTCTTGAGGGTCTTGAGTTCTTGAGGTTCTTGAGGTTTTCTTTCGCTTACAAATCGCATTGGAGAAGGATCTTCTCTTCACCCGAGTACTACTCTTTTCTGCGGACGCACCCCTTGGCGGCCTTGCGCTCACACCAAGGTTGCTTTTTCCCACCTCACGTCGATCGGCCGGCCGCTAAGTGCACGGTCCGCTCTCAATGAGTGAAAAGAGACACAAGGGGAGGCTGGACAAGCCCTTCTTTCTTGGGATTCCTGTCACTCTTCAACAAAACACGATTAGGAATCGCCACGCCCAAGCGAACTTGGGTTCCTGCGACCGCAACAAGCAAACAAAAATCTTGTGGTTCTTTCCTTGAGTAATGCAAAACACTTCCAAAGCTCTTATACCAATGTAAGGTGCAGCGGAATGAATGTTGTATTTTCTTTTAGTTCTTAGGGAAAGAGAGAGCTTTCCGTCTTATGGAGAGTGCTATGATCATGAACAAAGTGAGTGGATATTGTGCGTGCAAGTGAATGAGACTGAGAGAAGGAGAGAGAAGAGATACGACACCCGAGAGGTTGTAAAACCCTCCTCCGAAGGCCCCACTCTCATCGGCGAGAGTGGTCTACTTTGATTGCACAAAGGTGTAGAATGCGTATGCAATGGACTAATGCAATAGAACTATGCCAATGACGACGACGGTGGAGGTGACGACGACTTAGGGTTGAAGAACTGTGGTCTTGTATTTGCTGAATTTCTTGGACTGTTTCGGGGCTGAAATGGATTGCTTTACTGCTGTCTTAAGGGCTGAAAATGCTGACTTGTTCGGGGTTCCTGCTGAGGGTGAAAACGCTGATGTGCTTGCACCATAAAGCTGCGTCTTCAGGCTGATTTGTACATGCTCAACAAAACGCTAGCATATGCTGCGTTTTCCTTGCTGAAAACTGATGTATAAACGCTGAGTTTCTAGGTCAGAATCTGCGTTTTAATGGACTGAACATCTGTTGCCAAAAACGCTACCATGGATGAAATCGCTGGGTTATGCTGCTGGTCTGCAATCCCAAAAACGCTCGTCCTTTGGGGCTGCTGCTGCAGGTCAAAACCGCTAAGGGAATTGGCTGCCTGCTTGAAGGGGAGAAAACGCCACAAACAGGGGCTTTATGGCGATGGGTTCTGGAGATGGAAAACGCCAAGGGGTGGGAGAGGATGGCGATGGTCTAATGCTGAGGGGGGGTACTGCTCAGAAGTTGCCTATTGAGCGGGAAGCTCCTGCTGCCTCTTCTGCCAGAAGTGCTAACTTGGGTTTGCTTATATATTAACTTAGCAAAATTGCCCTACCTACTTTTGTTGGACAAGCCCTTCTTTCTTGGGACTCCTGTCACTCTTCAACAAAACACGATTAGGAATCGCCACGCCCAAGTAAGCTTGGGATTGTGCGATCGCAACAAGCAAAAAAATTTCTTGTGGTTCTCTCCTTGAGTAATGCAGAACACTTCCTAAACTTTGATACCAATGTTAGGTGCAGCGGAATGAATGTTGTATTTTCTCAAGATTAGTGATCTTTATTGCTCAAGGTTCCTTTTAGTTCTTAGGAAAAGAGAGAGCTTTCCGTCTTACGGAGAGTGCTATGATCACGAACAAAGTGAGTGGATATTGTGCGTGTGGATATTGTGCGTGCAAGTGAATGAGACTGAGAGAAGGAGAGAGAAGAGATACGACACACGAGAGTAGTAAAACCCTCCTCCAAAGGCCCCACTCTCGTCGGCGAGAGTGGTCTACTTTGATTGCACAAAGGTGTACAATGCGAATGCAATGGACTGATGCAATGGGACTATGCCGATGACGACGACGGTGATGACCACGATGACTTTAGCTGAAATCTGTGATCTGCTATGGGCTGAATTCGGTGGCTGTTTCGGGGCTGAAACTGACTGTTTTCTTGCTGTAGGTATGGCTGAAAATGACTGTCTTGGTCGGGTGTCATGCTGATGGTAAAACGCTGAACTGTGGGACTTCTTTAGCTGCATTTTTAGGTCAATCTCCCATGCCGAAAAACGCTGGACAGCAGGCCTCTTTGATGCTGAAAACCGCTGGTATGGCAGAGATCCCAATGATGATCAAAACGCTGAAGCTTGCTGGCAAAAACGCTGGCTATATGCATCCAAAAAACGCTGATATGTTGGGGATCCTAGCGTTACTGAACGGCTGCAAAAATGCTGTGTTTGCTGGGGACAAAAACGCTAAGGCGACTTGCTTCTTCTCTATCCATCATGGCCATCATCTGCTTGACCATTTCCTCCATAGGGTTTGGTGGACTTGGTGGAGTAGATGGCGAAGGGGGAGGGTTAAAGAAATCATCTCCAGGTGGGGAAGAGTTTTCGTCGCCTCTCTCATGCTCATCACCTGTATACGAAGTATCCATTCTGCTTCGGGTGACGACCATGCACTATGATCTTGGGGTCTTAAGCTCGCGAGGAACTTGGGTTCTTGAGGGTCTTGAGGTTCTTGAGATCCTTGAGGTGTGAGAATCTTGGGTTCTCGAGGTTCTTGAGGTTCTTGAGTCTTGAGGGTCTTGGGTTCTTGGGGTTCTTGAGGTTTTCTTTCGCTTGCAAATCGCGTTGGAGAAGGATCTTCTCTTCACCCGAGTTCTACTCTTTTCTGCGGACGCACCCCTTGGCGGCCTTGCGCTCACACCAAGGTTTCTTTTTTCCCACCTCACGTCGATCGGCCGGCCGCTAAGTGCACGGTCCGCTCTCAATGAGTGAAAAGAGACACAAGGGGAGGCTGGACAAGCCCTTCTTTCTTGGGATTCCTGTCACTCTTCAACAAAACACGATTAGGAATCGCCACGCCCAAGCGAACTTGGGTTCATGCAACCGCAACAAGCAAACAAAAATCTTGTGGTTCTTTCCTTGAGTAATGCAAAACACTTCCAAAGCTCTGATACCAATGTAAGGTGCAGCGGAATGAATGTTGTATCTTCTCAAGATTAGTGATCTTCATTGCTCAAGGTTCCTTTTAGTTCTTAGGGAAAGAGAGAGCTTTCCGTCTTATGGAGAGTGCTATGATCACGAACAAAGTGAGTGGATATTGTGCGTGCAAGTGAATGAGACTGAGAGAAGGAGAGAGAAGAGATACGACACCGGAGAGGTTGTAAAACCCTCCTCCGAAGGTCCCACTCTCGTCGGCGAGAGTGGTCTACTTTGATTGCACAAAGGTGTACAATGCGTATGCAATGGAAGCATGCAATGGAAATATGCCAATGACGACGACGGTGGAGATGACGACGACTTAGGGCTGAAAAACTGTGGTCTTGTATTTGCTGAATTTCTTGGACTGTTTCGGGGCTGAAATGGATTGCTTTACTGCTGTCTTAAGGGCTGAAAATGCTGACTTGTTCGGGGTTCCTGCTGAGGGTGAAAACGCTGATGTGCTTGCACCATAAAGCTGCGTCTTCAGACTGATTTGTACATGCTCAAAAAAACGCTAGCATATGCTGCGTTTTCCTTGCTGAAAACTGATGTAAAAACGCTGACTTTCTAGGTCAGAATCTGCGTTTTAATGGACTGAACATCTGTTGCCAAAAACGCTACCATGGCTGAAATCGCTGGGTTATGCTGCTGGTATGCAATCCCAAAAACGCTGGTCCTTTGGGGCTGCTGCTGCAGGTCAAAACCGCTAAGGGAATTGGGCTGCCTGCCTGAAGGGGAGAAAACGCCAGAAACAGAGGCTTTATGGCGATGGGTTCTGGAGATGGAAAACGCCAAGGGGTGGGAGAGGATGGCGATGGTCTAATGTTGAGGGGGGTACTGCTCCGAAGTTGCCTCTTGAGCGGGAAGATCCTGCTGCCTCTTCTGCCAGAAAGTGCTAACTTGGGTTTGCTTATATATTAACTTAGCAAAATTGCCCTACCTACTTTTGTTGGAAAGTCACTTAAAAATAATAAGTGAAAATAACCAAAAATAGGAAAATAGGCTAAATGCACTGGAAAATTCCCCTGACTGAATCTGTTGAATTCTGAAGGGAATACTGATGATCATGCTGTGTGCAACCGGAGGATATGCATCTATGCTATGTGACTGGGCATGCACGTTCTACGAATAGTCTCACAAAAGTGCCAGATCACTGCTAATCTAGACTGACTGGACTGACTGAACCCTGCTGTGGTGTAGCTTGTCCATGGACACACGAGGTTGGGATATGTCACGTGACTTAACTGCACGTAGGGGAGAGAGAGCAGTGTGTAGCATGCAGGGCATCACTCCTAGCACCACACTGTACATGGGAGGGAAAGAAAGCACTCCATAGCTCTTAAACCTGGGACAGGTTGCATAATGAGGCTTCTCCCAGCTTAATTTCAGCGCCAGTTCTTCTTGCATGAGGAAAGTGCACAGGAATGTGCCACTTGGCGCATTTACAGATCATTTCTCGTTTCGGGTTTGCCGCCTAAAAATCTCCCGGCTGGTTGCTCAATTGACTTCGCGGCAGAGTTGTAAAACGTTCCCCTAGTCATACCGGAGGTAATGACGCGAACACATTTCACGGCCCAAAATAGCAGTTCCCTAATTTTTAGGAAATGATTCTGTTTGGGTCCCTGTGGTCATCTGACCATCTATCCTCATTGGGACCGCATCCAAAAGTGCAATGTGGCCCACCTGTCGGATATTTTTTGCTGGTAGTCCCACCTTGACTTTATGCCTTTATTGAGTTCACTTCCTAGTGTCCACCAACTTGCGAAGTGCGACGGGGGGACCCACATGATCTTGCTCTGAGCCTAGACATCCTCTTACTATACGAATTCCAGTGCCGACCACTACCCATCTGCGGGCGAAACTACCATTCACATTGGCCATACAATGTCCGACCGTTTGCTACTTCAAAAAGAGGGTCTCAAAAACAAAACAAAACCCATTGGAAAGAAACCAACAACTAAACTTAGCAGTTGCCACGTCCTCGTGACATAGTTAATAGCTACCACGTCCTCGGGACACCGTGGGTGGTGAAAAAATTGGATCCATTGCGTGCTAACCAGTTCCATGTCCATTCAAGACAGCATGCGGGCTCTGAAAGGTGGCGGGCTGAACTGGCATAGCCTATGGCATAGGCGTCCTAACCACCTGCTCAAGGACGGGAGGAACCTGTTTTGGAGCCCCTGACTCCGCAACATGCGAGTGTTCCCTATCCTCTGCTGAGACGCATGAAGTACTTGGGCTTCACCCTCAACAAGCTTTGTTCGCGGTGTAGGTTGCCTATTTTCTTGTTGCAATAGTGGCGCTTGCAAGAACTCCATAAACCTTAGCCGAGTCCTGAACGCATCATCCTCAAGTTGCCCAGTCATAAAGCCATGTATTGGAAGAACATTCACATCAAAATGAGGTACAAACAGTCGTGGTCGTGAAGTACAGACAGTCATGGCCGTGCACTCTCGCAAATCTCGAACACCATAAGAGTTTCATGTCCGTCCTTCGAAGAGGATGGTGAGAGGTATGGCGAGGGTCTACTGCTTAGGGGGGGGGGGTTACTGCTGAGAAGTTGCCTGTTGAGCGGGAAGCTCAAGCTGCCTCTTCTGCCAGAAAGTGCTAACTTGGGTTTGCTTATATATTAACTTAGCAAAATTGCCCTACCTACTTTTGTTGGAAAGTCACTTAAAAATAATAAGTGAAAATACCAATAAATAGGAAAATAGGCTAAATGAATTGAAAATTTCCCGTAACTGATGCTAATGGATTTTGATGGGAATTCCGATGATCATGCTATGTGCAACCGGAGGATATGCATCTATGCTAAATGACTGGGCATGCACGGTCTACAAATAGACTCACAAAAGTGCCAGATCACTGATGATCTAAACTGACTGGACTGACTGAACCCTCCTGTGGTGTAGCTTAAACACGGACACATAGGGTTGGGATGTGTCACATGACATAAACAGACCCTGAACTTCCCACTAGCAGTGGGGCACTGTTCCCAATGGTTTTGGCAACCGTATGGCTGAAAAGAGTCAAAATACAGCGCATAACCAACGCTGTAATCACACCTGTACGGTGAGGTTATCACCCTCACCAGTGTCTGCTTTTGGGGCAACAATTAGCTACTCCTGTTCCTGCTTAGAGCGGCTCTTGCTCAGCAAAAACGCATGTAACCACACATCTGTACATGAGTCAAATGAAGAGCCCTCTTGTGGGGCATCACATTACTGCACGTAGGGAAGAGAGAGAGCAGTGTGAGGTGTGCAAGACATGACTTCTTGCACCACACTGTACATGAGAGGGAAAGCTTGCAATCAATAGCTCTTAACTTATGGCAAACTGCAAATGAAGCTCCTGAGGCCTCCTCCCTGCTTAAAATTCAGCGCCCATTTTTCTACGTGAGGCAAGTACACCAAAATGTGCCACTTGGCACGTTTACAAGCAATTTCCCGTTTCGGGGTTGCTGCTTAAAAATCTCCCGACTCGTTGCTGACTTGACTTTGCAGCAGAGTTCTAAAATGTTCCCCTTGTCATTCCGGAGGTAATGACGCAAACAGATTTCGTGGCCCACTTCCCTAAATTTTAGGGGATGCTTCCGTTGGACTCCCATTGGTCATCTGACCATCTAAGCCCATTGGGACCGCATCCAAAAATGCACATGGCCCAACTATAGGGTACTTTCCCTCGGTGACCCCACCTTGGCACTATGCCTTTATTGAGTTCACTACCTAGTATCCACCAGCTTGCTAAGTGCGACGGGGGGACCTAAATGATCTTAAATTGAGCCTAGACATCCTCTTACTATACGAATTCTAGTGCCAGCCAACTTCCCGTCTGCAGGTGAAACTACCGTTTACATTGGCCATACAATGTCCGACCGTTTGCAACTTCAAAAAGAGGGTCTCAAGAATAAAACAAAAATCATTGGAAAGAAACCACCAACTAAGGTTAGCAGCTGCCACATCCATCCCTCGTGGGACGGGGCTCCGAGCCACCAACAACATCCCATAAGCCTTTCCGTGAGAACCAAAGTCGCATGATCAAATTCCAATGAGCATAGTTATTGCAGTTCAATTTGTCAATGGCGCTAAATCAAGGGAGGGCCATGATGAAGTCGCAAAATCTGGAACTCCGAGAAGTTTTTTCCGACTCCAAGGGGACCAGCGTTTCAGGACGCAGTCAGGTTTTTTTCTCTCTTAGGGGGTTTTTCTTTTTTTGGGGGGGGGGGGGGAGGCAGTCACGCAATGGTGTCGTCAGCAGGAAAAAAACACTCATGGGCGGAAACGTTTCAAAACGCTGTCGTGGGCAGCAATGACCAACGAACAGCAGCGCCAAGGCCCGGCAACACTACTCTTCACAGCGTTTCAAAACGTTTCAGGACACAGTCAGGCAACGATGGGCAACGTTTTGGGCAGTGATAAGAGGTTAGCAACTGCCACATCCTCGTGACATAGTTAACAGTTGCCACGTCCTCGTGACAGTGTACTTGTTGTGGGAATCCCTCGTGGGACGAGACTCCGAGCCACCTACAACATCGCCTAAGCCTTTCCGTGAGAACCAAAGTCGCATGATCAAATTCCAATGAGCATAGTTATTGCCGTTCAATATATCGATGGCGCTAAATCAAGGGCGGGCCATGATGAAGTTGCAAAATCTAAAACTCCGAGAAGTTTTCTCCCACTCTTAAGGCGACCAGCGTTTCAAAACGCAGTCGGGTTTCTTTCTCTTTTTTTTGGGGGGGGGGAGGGGGGGCAATCACGCAATGGTGTCATCAGCAAGAAGAAAACACTCATGGGCGGCAACGTTTCAAAACGCTGTCGTGGGCAGCAGTGACCAACTAACAGCAGCGCCAGGCCCGGCACCACTAATCTACACAGCGTTTCAAAACTTTGCAGGGCACAGGTCAGGCAACGATGGGCAGCGTTTTGGGCAGCGATAAGAGGGGTGGGAATGGAACGCCGACGACGTAGGCCCTTCTCGACTTGCTCCTCCTCTCTCAAGGTGTAGCTCGGCCTCTACCAAGGCTCTGATACCATGTCAAAGTCGACAATGCGGAAGCGTAGAGACCACGGGGAGAGAGAGAGAGAGAGAGAGAGAGAGAGTCTGAATAACTGAATATGTAATACAATGGAGGCAAGGGGTTGCTTATATAGAAACCTCAATAAATTGTCCTACCCAAGACTTCAAATAAGCAAAATAAATACCTAAAAGCCAAAAGAAGTAATGGAATCACGTTAGGCAGTTCACTTGAGATGCCAAAACTCTTAACATGTGTGTGATTCTTTTTGCCTAGCACTAAAAGAAGTATTAAATCGAAAAAATTAGCACATAAATGAGGTAGTTGATAGGGCATACGCACCACAAAAGATAGAAAGAATTAGCACAATATCAACTAGTCATAACTCGGACGAAAACTTCACAATGTGAAGTCTCCATGTCCACTATACGACTAAAAAATATACCTAGATGAATCCAGGATAAGCCCATATTCACCCTTAAAAGGAAAGTGCAAGGTATAGACCCATAATAGTCACCCACAAGACAATACAACCATCAGCTCCATCATGCATAGTATTGACTAAATACCACGACATCCCACTAACGTCGTCAGTGCCCAATAGTGGGTGCAGAACTAGGTACCAACATATGCTCCCAAACACAACACACAACACATGCACACACACATGATCATACATCAACACAAAGTTCAGCGTACTGAGTTTCTGTCATGACTCCGGAGATCAAGGGCAGACTCAGCCATAATGAAGCCTAGGTCCGAATTGGACTCTAAAAAATGTTGCAGGTAGCTTCCAGCTTGTAGCTCGCTCGGAGACACTCCGTAGCGCCATACATCATGGACAAGTACACGATAAACGGCGGTGGTTGTGCATATGTGCATGTCACCGTGCTCCGAAAGGTGGTGCACGTGACAATATAATTGCCCCTCTCTCATAATCAGTAGAGGAAAACGTGAGTCCCTCTCTCTACCCTCGGTGGCATTTTGGAGCAAAGGAGACTCCTCTATCTTCTCCCCACCTTTGCATTTTCAGCAAGAAGCTCCGCACCCTCTCTCTAGCCTGGCGTTTCTCAGCCCAAGGCTTGCGTTTTCCAGCACGCAGCAGTAGATAGCCTTGCTCGCGTCGCCATAGCCTCACGATAGTGGTGTTTTCTGCATCAGCCATAATCTCTCGCATCCTCAACCCTGGTGCATCTCTCACCATTCACGTACATGGGGATGTGCAGCCCGTGAAGCCCCATATTGCGGTGGACATGGAGGAGTATCATTCCATCGATTTTCAGTCAGAAAACCAGTAAATTTCAGCGACCATCTTTATCGGTTTAGCCCAGCAACAGAGTAAAGGGCCCTTGAGGGTTGGTTGGGATGTTGACCCGTTCTCTTTCTTGTCTCTTGTGCAACTATAAAAGGAAATCTACAATCTATAAGCAATTAAGCAGATTGTGTGTGCAAAGCGAAGTGATGTCCTTACAATCAATCAATCTGTTGCGCCTGAAAGCCAAATCCAACAAAGGGTGGAAATCTCCTACTAGACTTTTGAATGAGTATGATATAAACCTCTAGAGGTCCTAACCTCACAATCTCTCTTCGACCTAAGGCGAAACGCCATGCCAACACATTCTCCTAACGCCATGCAAAAAAGGCAGCAGTAGGGAGAAACAATGCCTATGGAAACATTGACGCAAGGCCAACAGAGAAAGGGGGGGTAAAGACAAGATGACTATCCCCTACAACATGTCCTTTGAATTGAAGTTACTTACTTCGTCTATCTCACAGACTGTTCCTGGAAAGATAAAAGGGTTCTTTTGCATTTTATTGATCATTTGTTCATTGTAACTCAGCATCTTTTCTCTGGCCTTCTTATAGTCATCGCTTTCAGAGGGAAGATGATCAATCTTTATCTCTTTGCGAAAATCGCTCCACTCCTTGCTGATTCTTGCCATCTCTCTCTCCAAGGCCCATGCCTTGGGATCAACGCCTCCTTCAAATAGGAGAGGGATGCCCAATGCCTTCTTCTTGCTTCTAGTGAGACCTGTAAGTTCACAACATTCTCTTAGATTTATACATACAAACATTATATAAAAACATTATATACATACATAACACACATTTCATACATACATGCATACGCACACATGCATTCATGCAGTGTGTGTGTGTGTGTTTGGATACATAATTGGATCTACAAATTAATATTGTAGTCGTAGCCTTATTTTTATTCCCAGGCAAGTCAACTCATGAGAAGAGTCTATATTAGCACCATGCCCCGTCCCAGCTTATCAAGGAAAAGCAATCACACACAAGTACCTTCCCCTTGGAAAGACTCCGTGTTTTTGGAGCTTGTGGTTTGGACTGAATCAAGTCACTCAATTGCCTACACTCTCTCTCTCTCTCTCTCTCTCTCTCTCTCTCTCTCTCACGTCTCTCACTATTTTTAGGGTTTCGTCACTTCTTCTTTGCTGTTTTAGGGTTTCGAAATTGCTTTTTGGCTGTTTTCAGGGTTTTGAAACTGTTTTTTTGCTGTTTTTTAGGGTTTTGCCACTGTTTATTGTTGTTTTTTAGGGTTTCACATCTGTGTTTGGTTGTTCTTTTAAGGATTCACAAGCGTTTCTTGCTGTTTTTTAGGGTTACTTGTACTTTTTGGTGTTTGAGTCTCTCTCTCTCTCTCTCTCTCTCTCTCTCTCTCTCTCTCTCTCTCTCTCTCTCTCTCTCTCTCTCTCTATTATTTTTTATTTTTTTTGGGAAAAATCAGGGCCACTATAGTGACAACTCGACTAGAACAATCTCATGGTGGTCTGTGTGATGAGTGGAGGAGAAACCACCGATGGGGGGCATAATGCCATGTAATCTGGCCACCTGTAAGTGTGAAGAAGAGTGGAGATCGGGCCCAACGCCGAAGGAAGGCAAATCGACGAGCCTCGGCTCCTCTAGATGTACAATCCCACTGCCAAATCAGGGTGTGAATCATGTCCAGCCAAATGGCAGTGAGGGTATCCTGAAGGAGCTGTGGAGCCGCACTGAGAATGTGAAGACAACGAGCTCTCCAAACATTCCATAGTGTAATGCTAGTGATGACTGAAAAAACTTCATCACGTGTCTGAGGATCCCCCTGCCAAGCGATCTGTGGTAACATAGCCAAAGTCCCTCACCGATAACCAGTCGAGGTAAGCATAAGAGCTCGATCTGTGTCTGAGCCCTCGTAGAAAGGATGCGGTCCGGGCATCGGCATCAACCATGAGACAGATCCCCAAGTGAGAAATCCA
The DNA here is from genome assembly GCF_014529385.1 of Adiantum capillus-veneris. Classification (NCBI taxonomy): domain Eukaryota; kingdom Viridiplantae; phylum Streptophyta; class Polypodiopsida; order Polypodiales; family Pteridaceae; genus Adiantum; species Adiantum capillus-veneris. The sequence continues at coordinate 66,553,837 of NC_140957.1, read as the reverse complement.
TGCTGAACACCGGCTCTGCTAAGTAAAAAGCAAACTGCTAGCCAAACTATATGAGAAGAGGAGCATGACCAAAGACAGTGTGCAGGTGACTCATGTAGTCGCAAAGGACATCGAGTACATAACGGATCATGACCCATAGTAGCTAGCCAAGTCCCAACTGGAAGTCCTGCATGTGCAATCATCCACATGAAAAAAGAAATACGACGAGCCGCATGTAAATCCCAGATGGCTGACCAAAACTGTTGTAGATAGGCATGGGAGAGACCTAAATGTAACCAAAAACGCATACGAGTGGGCTGCTCTGGGTGCTGTCTCATCAAAGCTAATCTTCCAATTCTGACAATGTACTCAAAGAATGATACAGGTGCACCGGTGGGGTTAGAGTGAGGCCAATGCCACTCTCCTCGGTCCCAATAAAGCTGAGATAGGGCACGACCCTCCCACACCCAAAGCCTCCAAAGGGCGGCATCAGCGGAAGCGAAACGGGGGTCAACACAACGACGCTTCCCGTGGGAGCCAACTACTCGTATGGCCTCCCATCGAGCGCTTGGGTAGACAAGGTGCGGAGAGGTGATATCATATGTCAATCTAGCATGAATCCCCTGAGAGTAGTTTGTATCAACTGTGAAGAGCATGGTGTCTAAACAAACTAATAAGAGATGTCTAAACAAACTAATAAGAGAGTGCTCTGAGCAAAGAGACCTTCCCAACCACTATGTGGAGGCATCTGAACCGTGCCTCACATGACTGCGTCCCATTGTGAAGGAACGGCGGAGTCAATCTCAAGCAGTCTGTTTGTCACCCCGCGACCAATGTCATATTGTTCTGCCACAAAATCTGTATCCAGCATGCGTGTCTCATGAAACAACCGCATAGAGGCAGCAGGGCCAGTGTCCCAAGCAGCCCAATCAATCTGAGTCCTCTCTCCAAGCTGACGGGGTGGATTAACCGAAGAATCAAAAACTGCATCATTCCAAATGAGAGGCTGGCGCTCAATCTCCTCACGACATGAGGGAGGTGAGCGTATGATAGCCCGTCGCATGGAAACCCAAATCTGAAGGAGTGATCGGATGAAGGGTGAGAGAGTGCTGGTGAACAAGGGGGCATCCGTAAAGAGAAAACGATACCCTGTATGCCAAGTATGACCATCTCTAGTGCCGAGGCGTGGAGTCGTTGTGCAAAGAGCGGCCTAAAGAAGCATCTTCCAAGGTTCTTGGCCGGGAAAAAGACCCCGAACAATAAGCTTGGTAAGAAGGGCGCGGCTTTGTAATTCTTGATCAATAATGTCAAGGCCTCCCTCTGACCTAGGACGAATAATCGTGGACCAGCGAACTCGAGCACGAGTAACAGTAGTCCCATCTGTGCCGCTCCATTAAAAAGTTCCGCACTAGTCTGCAAAGCTGAGCTATCACACGAGAATGTAGCATCCAACAAGAGGCTGTATACCATACTGTAGCCACAATGACCTGGTTGGCGACCAATGCACGGCCAGCCAACGACAGATGACGTGAAGACCAATGATATAGCTTCCTGCGAATAGACTGTAGTACGGGTGCAAACTGCTGCTGTGAGGAAACGTCAAATCCAACCTGAAAGCCCAGATATCTGCATGTCTGACCCGGCTGCAGCCATGTGAAACCATCAGCTACCCCCCAAGTAGATATGTCATCATTGTCAACCAGTAACCCATAGGATTTATGCCAGTTAATGCGTGCACCACTGGCAATGCAGAAAACCTCCAAGGCCTCCCGCATGGCATCAAGAGCTGCTAGCAAATAGCACAACATCAGCATAGTGTCATCAACAAACTCCTGATCGATAAGGTCCGGGGCTGAAGGTACTGGCATGGTCAAGCCACGAAATGCATGACTCTGAGCACGAAGAAAGTCGGACATAGTCTCTCCGACAAACAGATACAAATATGTTGCTAAAGGACATCCCTGATGGACAGATCGAGAAAGCTCAAAACTGCGACTAACACGACCACCAATAGTAATAGCACTGCTGGCAGTCCTGAAGAGAGCGGAAATGCCTGCGATCCATCTCGAAGGGAAACCCATCCTGGCTAATGATCCTTCGAGAAAGTCCCACTCAACACGATCGTATGCTTTCTCGAAGTCAAGGATGAAAAAAGCGAGAGGTTAAGAAGATGTTCTGGCCCACTCTACTGCCTCATAAAAAGTGAAGATATTATCCAATATGCATCAATCCATGACAAAGCCTGTCTGAGAAGTATGAATAATATCTGGTAAGAACGGCGCAAGCGATGGCTAATCAGTAACGCTAATATCTTATAGACCGAAGGGAGTAGGGTAATAGGTCTCCACTGGCGGAGCTGAGTAGTGTCACCCCCTTTCGAAATAACAGATATGAGACCTGAGCAAAGATCCGGATGCATATATCCGGATGCAAAGATGTCCTGACAACCGCGAAGCAGTGGTATATGCAATACATCCCAATAAGTCAAAAAGAAAGCTCTAGTGAGGCCATCCTCTCCTGGACAGGAGGATGGATCTAGACTTTCGACAGCAACATGAAGCTCTGCGTGCCAACAAGATCTCGGCCATAGTGTCTGTACAACGGCGTCAGGTGTGATGCCAGATCTGCTCACGAGCAAGTAAAACCTCAGTAGTGCATACATCAATAGTGAACAATGCCTCAAAATAATCTGCAGACATATCAAGAATAACATCAGGATGCATATGTAGTGTCCCCTGAACATCGCACAAAGTCCGAAGGGTGGTGCCAGGAGGACGCTCTTTATGCGCAGCAAAGAAGGCTTTATTCATTCGATCAGCTGTAGCTATCCAATGAGATACTGAAGCACGATGAGTGAACTCAGACCTAGCCTCCTGTACGCGACGAATTTCCTCTGTGAGCTCCGTCTGTCTAGCAACGAGATAAGCATCCTGAGGCCACTCCTCAAGCAAGCGTTGTGTGGAACCAAGAGGAATATGAAGATCAGACTCGCGTACTCTCAACTGACGATGAATAATAGCAGTCTGATCACGGCAGTAAATACTAGACTGAGTAATGCAATGAGCAAGGAACTCTCCAGGAGGACCACAATAAGAAGCACCCGTGGACCATAAGTCACGAATCTGCTGCTGCAAAACTTCAGTGGAGAGAACACTGTCAGGGATGCGGCAGCCTCGTCTCTCTGCAAAGGATCTAGTGAAGGAGATAAACAATGAGATGGGTAAATGATCTGAGAGGCTGGTCCCTCTCCAAATAGTAATAAATCCACCAAGAGCTGCTGCCCAAGGGCCAATGTAAAAACGATCAAGTCGCTCTAATAATCTCCCCTGCTGTCTCTGAAACCCCCACGAGTAATGAAGTGTAGCAGGGTGGTGACCAAAAGAGGGTATGTGCCAAGCGTCAACACCTTGAATAACTAGAAGAAATCGATCCCAAGCTGGCTGCTCATCGGGAGAAATGGATGATAGAACTGGAGGTGTGATGGATCGCCAATCAGAGTCGCTCTCGACATTGTTGAAGTCGCCTCCAACAACCCAAGAGTCTACAGCAGGTAGAACAGCAGCCAAGGAGGAACAAAAAGTAACCCTCTCCCAAGGAGTAGTGGGTGCATAGACTGACATAAAACCAATGATAAGAGTCCTGAATCTAAAGAGAAACATAGACTGCTTTGCCAGCAACAAGGTTGCCATGCTGCTGAACTGAGGCCAAGTACCGTGGCCCCACTGAAATGCATACACCGCAACTCTGTCAATGAATGCCCTAAGCAGGCTCCCAAAAAGTGTGAGCGCCCGAGGGCATGAGATTACCAAAGGGAGTGGCAATCTTATGCTCCTGTACTAGTAATATATCCACAGTGCCTACTACATGAGCGTGTAAATCTCTGCGAAGTAAAAGCTTACGAGAACCTCTTACCGGAGAAGTCTGTAAACCATTAGCATTCCAAGAAACTACATGTAAATCCATAGTCTGCATGAAAGAATTGGTAAAGCATCTGACTAACTGCGCATCTTCTTGGAGGCAGCTGGGCCATCCAAGGGGTGAGCTTCGGGCGGTAGGAAAGCAACCCGCAAGCCCTCTCTAAAATATGGTGTCTCATTGCACCAACTGCGGACCTCAGCTTGTTTACATTGCATTACCGATGTTGCAGCTTTGACACCCCAAATGCGATAGACATACGAAGCACCACATTTGAGGATACATGAATGACCATAGGCAATGAATAGCAAGCATAAACATCACTCCATTCCATAGCACCAATACATGAAGGGAAGTGTGGAGACAATACATCCGAAGCGGAAGTAGACAACCATAAATGAAGCTGAGCCATAGATTGTGCATGCACAAAATGTAGAACCTAATCCTCGGACCATTCCTGAGCTGCGTGGAATGTAAGGAAAAAAGAATGGGTGGGCTGAGAGCGACTGCCTATTAAAGAGGGAACACAACCAAGCTTGTGATGCATAAGGTAGAGCTGCACCCGCAATGGTCCTTCTGAGTCACCGCACATTTCAGCCCGATGAGTGCCCCAGGAAAGAGGGCAAGAGCTGAGAAAACTGCGTGGGACGTAAGTATGAGCGGCTGAGGGAGAGGGAGGACCAGAAGGTGGAGGGGGGGGAGTAAGAGCGAGAGGGAGAGGAGGAAAAGGGAGAGGTAATAGCGGTGAATGATCCATCTGCATGGGAAGAGGGGAAGGAACGGGCGCGGGAACGGCAAGTGAAGGAGGAGCTAGTAGCAGACGTAAGTGATGCTGTGCTGAAGAAGAAGAATGGCGAGGAGAAGCAGGGGGTAAGGGGGTGGTGGAAACTTGAGAGGGAGCACGAAAGGTAACATTGGGGGCTGCATGCGTTGTAGGTTGCTGACGAGGACGGAAGGAATTGTTACGACCCACTGTCTGCCATGTAGCCTCAGTAGGAGCTGAAGCGGAGGGAGGAACATGGAGGGTCGAAGCTCGAGGAGCACCTGCAGGCTGCTGAGGTGCTCGAGTAGTAGTAGGAGGAACCGATTGTTGACGCTGACCACGTGGCTGAGCATGAGTGCCACGAGCCGGCTGTTGTTGTCGCCGATGGCGTGGCAAGGTGGGGCAATCTCGTGCCAAGTGTCCCATCTCGTGACAACGTAAGCACTGTCCAGGGCGGCCAGTGACTACCATTCGGCAAGAGTAGTCTCGATCCCGCACAGCCACAGTAACTGCATCTGGTAATGAAGTATCCCCAAACACCAGGACCTGAATGCGAGGTGGACCAGATGAGAAGATGCAGGATCCTGGAACTACTGTGCCAAAATGAGCAGCAATCATCTGAAGGAGATGCTCATCAATAAAATGGAGAGGCATATCCGGGAAGGAGAGCGTCACAGGGAATCTGGGAATAAGGTGTCGACTGTCAAACTCCTCAGTAGTAAACTCGGGATACCACCTCGTCAAGTATATCATCCTGCGATCAGAGAGTATCGGAGAGTGAGCCAAGAGGGCTGAGGCAGTGGCGGGATCTGAAGACGTACCATGAATATGCCCCTGCCAAGGAATGTAAGCTCCGAGACCCGTCCCTGAGTAGTGCCCAATGCAGTCTGACACCAATCACGTATAGAAGAGCGAGGTGGAGACTGTCCAATCATCTGACCAACCAAGGCATGCTGTGCCAAGTGTTGTATTTTGGAGTCAATGCGTGTCAACAGGTCGCCAATACAGTCCACACGATAGGCAAGTGGTGATGGAGCGCCGTGTGTAGCACTCGAGATCGGCAAAGCCGCCATGAAGAATGGGCGAGACTGGCAAACGGGAAAAGCAAGACCCGAAATGAAGCTTGGACTCTTTCTGACTCTCTCTCTTTCTCTCTTTCTCTTGCAGGCGGTAGAAAGATGTGCACAGTTAGGGTTTGGGACAGTTAGGGTTTACGGGCTGTTAGGGTTTCGTGGAATTAGGGTTTCACAGAATTAGGGTTTTTAGGGTTTCACAGAATTAGGGTTTTCAGATGTGGACTGTTAGGGTTTCGCGCGGCAGCAGCAGGTACAAGCAGGCAGCCAGGTACGCGCAAGGCAGCCAGGTACGCGGAATTAGGGTTAGGCAGAATTAGGGTAGCAGGTACACGCAGGCGGGTACGCGCAGGGCAGGCTGGTACTCGCACGGCAGCCAGGGTCACGCGGCAGCAGGCTGGAGGAAGGTCGCGCGGCAAGCAGGGGTAGGGTTCGCACAGGCAGCAGGGACAGGGTTCGCACGCAGCACTCTCTCTCTCTCTCTCTCTCTCTCTCTCTCTCTCTCTCTCTCTCTCTCTCTCTCTCTCTCTCTCTCTCTCTCTCTCTCTCTCTCTCTCTCTCTCTCTCTGTGTTCATCTTCTTCTTCTCTATCTCACTCACTCATGGGAAGCATCGAAAAAGTGCCAACGGCTTCCCCCACGTGTAAGAAGATGCATCCTTCGCCGACCGCCCACAAAGCCTCTTTCATTCGGATAGGGAAGAGGATGTGGGCAATAGAGAAGGAAATGAGAGAATGGAGAAACGAAGTGGAAGAGTGGAGGAAGGAGAGGAGCACTATTCTTCAAAGATGGACCAAAGAAAGAGATGGCATGTGTAGAAGGATCGCTTCGCTCGAGGAGGAAGTGGTCATGCAAGATTCTATCAATCAAAATCTACAAGCAAAAAGTGGGCGGCTCGAAGAAGGCAAAATTCAGCCATCCATGATGGAAGAATTGAATACCATGCGAGAAGAAATACGGGTTATCAAGGAAGGTGAGGAGAAGAAGTCATGGGCCTCGGTCATCTCCGTAACACAAAAGAAAGTAGAGGAGGCCGAAAAATGGATTGAGGTTGCCAAGAAAGGGAACGGTAAGGAAGCTCCTTGTACACCCACTCTTATTAACATGACCCTCGAAGAGGAACAAAGAAGGAGGATGCGGGCTCTACATGTGAGGGTAACCGGCCTCAAGGACATACACAATGTGGAAAAAGAGGTCACAAGCTTGACATCCATGATGGGGGTGGACAAGCCTTCACACACAAAGGCATGGAGAGTGGGCAAGAAGAGTGATGGCCCAGGAGAATATTCAAAAGAGAGACCTTGGAAGAGAAGAAGGAATTCTTGAGAAAGAGGCCTACTCTCAACAAGACAGGTATTTTTCTCGGTGATAATCTCACTCTCTCACAGCTTGCTGAGAGAGGTAATGCAAGAGATTACGGCGGCAAGGGCGAAGGGAAAGATGGCCTTTTACAGAGATGGTCGGGTGGTGATTGTAGAGCGGCGCACTACATGACGGTGTGAGACCTATGGGACCACACTGAAGATGGCTACTTGGAATTGTAATGGATCTATGAGGTTGGAAGTTGGTGCCTTCGAGGACAGTTTCAAAGACAGGGACATTGTTTTCTTCTCAGAGACTCATCAAGCCCTTGGAAAGCTTATGCCACATGTGGTGGGATACAGATGGGAGACAACCCATAGGACAGTCATGAGATTTGAGCATGGGAGTAGAGGTTCAGGAGTAGCAACAGTGCTATTTAAGGTGGAGTTACAGCCCTCTAGGGGGGATATCTGATTTAATTCACTCCACCATTGGGGTGAAACAGGGTTGCCCATTGCCTCCTACTCTATTTTGTATGTTGTTAGAGTTCAGCTTTGTCACAAACGGGAGCGCATAGCACTATAAAGTATACTCGGATAAATAGAATTTATCACTTATTACTGAAGCCAGAGTATATAAAGAGAAATAGATAGAGAGAGAGAGATAGAGAGAGAAGATCGACATAGTATTGGGGACCAGAAGATGGGCTGGTCTTCCCCGTAATAGTATCTTTATTACTGAGAAGAAATCTATACAAGCACTTGAACCGAACGTATTACCACGTTCATTCCATTCTAGAATAAGACCTCATGGTTCCCGGAAGCCTCGGCTTCCTATTCCTAGGGCAAAACCCTATTCCAAGGAACTTCCGTTATTTATTCCAAATCCTCGAGAATCAAGGTTCTCGCTTTGGATCTCACCTTCCAGACTCAGGGCATGGCATCCCTACAAGTCTTTTCCGACTCTCTTTTCCAGAGTCCTCTTCTTGCAGAATAACTCTGCTTTCCTGGACACGAAGTTCTTCCCTTGGAAATCCCAACTTCCAAATCACATCTCGAGAGTCTACCTCTCTCGCATCCGTGGATCTACTTCCCAAAACTCGGGTACGAAACCCTTAAGCTGATTTGGCTCTAGTTCCTCAGAGCGCTTTTCTCCTGTAGAGGCTCATGCCTTCCTTTGCTCCTACTCCTCGTGAAGAAGAAGTACACCTGCAATCAAATATTCAGAGATCATAACATGAAAAACGTTACCTTCAAAGTCTCGATGCTCAAAACGCAACTCGGTTCTCGAAAAGCAAATCCCGGAAAGAGATCTCTACATAGAAAATCCTCTCGTACAATCCTACGCATAAAAGAGGTGTGTTCTCGGCGTCTTTCTCGTAAATCAGCCCCATCTACGACATCTATGGGCTGAAAACAGAGAAAAACAGCAGCTTGTCGCAATGGAAACACGCTCTGTAGGCACTTCTTCGCGAGGGAACTCGTGCACCGGAGCCTAGCGACATTGGATACACTTGGGGCAGCAATGGGCATCACCGGCGAATGTCTTCTTTGCGGCTATAAATCTATAGCAGCATCTTCTCCTTGCGAAATTGGTCTTCCCTCTGGGAGAGGGCGTGTGATGCTTTTATAGCTCCCTGGCCATGACAAAGATAGCAAAGCATTGGCTGCTCGCGTAGAGATCGCAATTGTTTTTCAGTTTTTTTTTTTTTTTCTCTGCTGCCAAAAAAAGAGAGAAAAATCGCTGGCTGGTTTTCACTGCTTTTTTTAATCATAGGCGCACTACATGACGGTGTGAGACCTATGGGACCACACTGAAGATGGCTACTTGGAATTGTAATGGATCTATGAGGTTGGAAGTTGGTGCCTTCGAGGACAGTTTCAGAGACAGGGACATTGTGTTCTTCTCAGAGACTCATCAAGCCCTTGGAAAGCTTATGCCACATGTGGTGGGATACAGATGGGAGACAACCCATAGGACAGTCATGAGATTTGAGCATGGGAGTAGAGGTTCAGGAGTAGCAGCAGTCCTATTTAAGGAGGAGTTACAACCACTAGTACATATTATACGGAGAGATGATCGTACTAAATACATGTGGGTGAGACTGAGAGCTGACACAGGCCGATTTCTATACATTGCCGTACGCATCTAGAGGACAGTCGCCTTTCTCTATACTAGATGATGATATATGGGAATTTTCTAGGGATGGTGATATCATCCTCCTAGGGGACTTCAATGCCCGAACGGACAACTCTCAGACAGTCTTCTACAACACTTTCACATGAGATGATTAGAGAGCTGGATGTGGGTGAGTTGGGGCTTGACAGATGCTCACATGACAAAGAGCAGACGGAGTATGGGAATACCTCACGGAGATGACGACTACACATGGGTTAGCCATACTTAATGGCTTACAGCGATTTCCTGGAGCAGCTGGTTTCACATGCTTTCCACACAGACATGGGACCAGTACAGTGGACTATGTTATGGCACAGCCGAGCTTTATTCCTTGTATTCATGATTTCATAGTGGTGGGCGTAGCAGTGGATCATGCACTTTTGACATTGTCTGCTTCATTTCAGTATAGTACAGGACAAACATTAGGAGGCAGGTCACATACCCGTTATACATTTACAACACAGACTGACTCGGTTTATACAGAGAAGATCTATAGCCGTCTATGCACAGCTACTCCTGGCCTCTCAGTGGAGTGCACCACTTTACTGGCTGAGACATTGTATGGTGCAGCATCAGAGGCATACCCACACACTCACCCAGGTCGAAGGCGATATTCTGGGAGCATGCCCCAGAATAGTTGGTATGATGAGTGTAGAGAGATGAGAGCCCAGCTTCAAAGGGATCTTCTTTCAGGAGTCATCACTTACAAACAAACTCGGATTGCTTCTCGACGCCTTGTGCGACGGAAGAAACAAGCTTACTTGGCCCAAATGGAGCGAGACTTGTATCAGTTGTTCTTGAGTAGAGACTCAGGAGAGACATGGCGATTCTTTCATGAGCACTCTCCTCCCCCAGTGATTACTTCTCCTGATGTGTGGGGCCAGTATGCCTCATTGTTATATACGGTTCTTGGACAAGACCCCTTCTAGATCCTACAGAACCATGCTGTAACAAACTGCTCACGTGTCAAAGCCCTGAAGAATGGAGCCAACTTGCAAATGCTAGCCGAGGAGCCTAAACCCTAAGAAGAACAAGTAACAGAAGAAGTCCTACCAACTTATGGGGACCCCGTCCGATCGGGCCCCAAGTGACATAAAGGATTAAAATAAAGAAAGACCCGCACACACGCAAAAACTGATGACTTGGCAGATTTTCAAAAATTACACTGACATGATGATGTGGCAGGTCGTACGGATTTTCGCATTTTACGTTGGCTAATGACGTGGTAGACTGTACGGATTTCCGTAAATTACGCTGGCAGCTTTTGACTTTGCTTTTTGGACCAGAAGCTTTTAAGTTTTGCAAGATTTTCACTGTAAGTGCTTTTCAACCCAAGGGCCTTTAAATACGAGGTTAGGGCTCATTCTCTCGCATGCTTCCTGGAGAAGGTGCAAAGTCTGGAGTACCGGCTTGTACTGTCTTGATGCAATATAAAGAAATACCAAAAGCGGCGCCAAGGTTTGAGGCCAATACTCTCTGGGGTAGAATTCCGCCACTCTGTGTCGCGTGTCGTCTCTCTCTTTCAGTTCAGTGAAGTGCTAATAGTTTGTTTAGTCTGTTCTTTTCTATTGGCACGTGGTGCCCGTCTTGTGACACGTGCCCACCTACCAGAACCTTCTTTACCACTGAGATGGTAAAGAGAGCCATTGACGGGATAAGGACCAGCAGGGCATATGATCATGATGGTCTAGTAGAAGAGCAATTTACACATGCTAGAGATATGCTCGTAGAGGTTCTTGCAGTGTTGTTCAATCGTGCCATGTGTGAGGGGTTAACTGAGACTTGGAGGTTGTCTACTATTGTGCCTATCTTCAAAGCAGGTGATCCTACAGAGCCTGGGAATTACCGCACTATTATGGTTGGGCACACATCGGCACAGTTGTATGCATCCATTCTTGAGTAGCAATTGAGTAATTGGGCAAAGGGTGAGGGTGTACAAGCAAAGGGCCAAGCCGGTTTCAGGAGGGGTTTCTCCACTCTTGATCATATTCTGAGTCCTCACACTCAGAGCCATCATTGAGGAGGGTAGGTCACATGGGAGGCGGATTTATTGTAGCTTTCTGGATTCCCGCAAAGCATTTGACATGGTACCAAGATCTCAATTGATGCGCAAACTGCAAGAGATGGGCGTGCCCACAATGTTGATTTAGGGGATTATGGCTCTATACATATCAGTGATGGGACATGTACCCACTCTAGAGAGGATATCTGATTTAATTCACTCCACCATTGGGGTGAAACAGGGTTGCCCATTGCCTCCTACTCTATTTGGTATGTTGTTAGAGTTCAGCTTTGTCACAAACGGGAGCACATAGCACTATAAAGTATACTCGGATAAATAGAATTTATCACTTATTACTGAAGCCAGAGTATATAAAGAGAAATAGATAGAGAGAGAGAGATAGAGAGAGAAGATCGACATAGTATTGGGGACCAGAAGATGGGCTGGTCTTCCCCGTAATAGTATCTTTATTACTGAGAAGAAATCTATACAAGCACTTGAACCGAACGTATTACCACGTTCATTCCATTCTAGAATAAGACCTCATGGTTCCCGGAAGCCTCGGCTTCCTATTCCTAGGGCAAAACCCTATTCCAAGGAACTTCCGTTATTTATTCCAAATCCTCGAGAATCAAGGTTCTCGCCTTGGATCTCACCTTCCAGACTCAGGGCATGGCATCCCTACAAGTCTTTTCCGACTCTGTTTTCCAGAGTCCTCTTCTCGCAGAATAACTCTGCTTTCCTGGACACGAAGTTCTTCCCTTGGAAATCCCAACTTCCAAATCACATCTCGAGAGTCTACCTCTCTCGCATCCGTGGATCTACTTCCCAAAACTCGGGTACGAAACCCTTAAGTTGATCTGGCTCTAGTTCCTCAGAGCGCTTTTCTCCTGTAGAGGCTCATGCCTTCCTCTCCTCCTACTCCTCGTGAAGAAGAAGTACACCTGCAATCAAATATTCAGAGATCATAACATGAAAAACGTTACCTTCAAAGTCTCAACGCTCAAAACGCAACTCGGTTCTCGAAAAGCAAATCCCCGAAAGAGATCTCTACATAGAAAATCCTCTCGTCCAATCCTACGCACAAAAGAGGTGTGTTCTCGGAGTCTTTCTCGTAAATCAGCCCCGTCTACGACATCTATGGGCTGATAAACAGAGAAAAACAGTAGCTTGTCGCAATGGAAACACGCTCTGTAGGCACTTCTTTGCGAGGGAACTCGTGCATCGGATCCTAGCGACATTGGATACACTTGGGGCAGCAATGGGCATCACCGGCGAATGTCTTCTTTGCGGCTATAAATCTGCAGCAGCATCTTCTCCTTGGAAAATTGGTCTTCCCTCTGGGAGAGGGCGTGTGATACTTTTATAGCTCCCTGGCCATGACAAAGATAGCAAAGCATTGGCTGCTCACGTAGAGATCGCACCTGTTTTTCAGTTTTTTTTTTTTTCTCTGCTGCCAAAAAAAGAGAGAAAAATCGCTGGCTGGTTTTTACTGTTTTATTTAATCATAGGCTGCCCACTTTATAAGTGGGCAGCCGGTCACCTTTAAAAATGGTCCGAATCTGCCCAAAAACTCAATAGAACTTATGAGTTAAAAACAATGCTTTCACAGCACTTCCCAAGCGTCCCTGGATGCAATCACATGCACAATTGCAATGCAGACATAGACTTCCTCGCAAGCAATCCCACTTTCTCAAAAAGCATTCTTTTTTTCCTCAAAGTTTCCTCTGAACCGATCTTCATTCAAGTGCTTGCTTTTCCTTGTGCACAATTCTAACACAATTCGGAATTTCCTGCTGACTATAAATATTCCCTTTCCAATGAACATGTCACCCACCTTGTGACACATCAGGAATACCCATCACCTAGTTTTTTCCTACCGAATTTACGGTACAATCTCCTTCACGATGCTCTATGTCACCCATCCTATGACGCATCAGAGATGTCCATTTCCGGATGGTTGAATACTTCTTCCCGATGCTCCCTGTCACCCATCCTATGACGCATCAGAGATGTCCATTTCCGGATGGTTGAATACTTCTTCCCGATGCTCCCTGTCACCCATCCGTTGTGACGCATCAGAAGTATCTGTTCTTGGTGGCCTTACATATATTCCCTTTCATAGTGCTCCCGTCATTAGTCTAAATGACGCACTAGGAATATTTTGTACTCGAATGTCTCCAGTGAGAAAAACCCTCTCACTTAAAATTCCAATATTTCATTCATAATTATTTTTCCACGGTGTTCCAAGTGAGAAAACCCTCACTTATAAATCCAACAATTCATTTAGAATTATCTTTCTGTCAAATCAAACTTCCTGTCCGGTGGAGCTTTGATATCCACCAGGAGCAGATTAGGGAGTGGGGGCTGTTTTGTGGTTGTGGCCGGCCGTACTTGAGATAGACGTATGTAAGGTGCAACGGAAGTGAATGTTGAACTTTGCTCAAGATGAGTGCTCCGAATTGTGCTCAAGGGTTCCTTTTACTTACGGAAGGGAGAGCCTTTCGTTTCTTTAGTGAGAGAGTGCAAATGATCACAAACAAAGTGGATAACACTGTGAATGAAGGTACTGAGACTGAGAGATAGAGAGAGAAGAATATGGCACCAGAATGTTGTCAAACCCTCCTCCCAAGGCCCCACTCTCTATGGCGAGAGCAGTCTACTATTGATTGCACAAATCTCTACAATGGTCTGAATGCATTGGACTTGCCGACGATGAGGACGATGACGAGACGGGCTGAAATCTGCGAATCTTGTATCTGCTGAATTTTGACTCTATGTCGATGACGGCAGCGATGATGACGACGCGACGACGATACGCTGAAAACGCAAATGCTGAAATCTGCAAATAGCGGGCTGAATCTGCAAACGCTGGCTGATCTGACCGTGCAGCGAGGATCTGCTTGTTTGGGGGCTGCGGTACGGTGTCGGACTACTGAAAATGCAAAACGCTGATGCAAATGAGAGGATCTGTCGCCAGAAATTGCAAACGCTAGGGCTGGTCTGCTGTTCCCAAAATGCTAGGACTGAAACTGTATCTGCTGAAGAAAACGCTAGGGGATCTGCAAACGCCAGGGTGATCTGCAACTTGCAAAAACGCTGGGGCTGATCTGCAATTGATGAAAACGCCAGGCTATTCTTGATGGCTGAAAACGCTAGGTGTTCCGCAGGGGGGTCTTGCTAAGAAGGCGCACTGTGGAAAGTGCTAGCGCTACCTTTTCCTATATACTCCCTGAGTCAAATTGCCCTACCCGATTCCCCAACAAAGTCACTTATTAATAATAAGTGAAAATAGCTAAAATAGGGAAACTAGGTTCTCTGCACTGTAATGCTTGTGATGGGTTCTGATGGTAATGTTGATGATCATGCTGTGTGCAACCAGAGGATACGCACCTACTCTAAGTGCCTCGACATGCACAGTCTGCGAACAAACTCACAAAAGTGCCAGAACACTTCCTAAGCTAACTGAACCCTTGTCATGAAGTAGCTTGTCCACGTGCACATAGGGTTAGATGCGCACGTGACATCCCCTCCTTTTTAAATTGAGATACTCGTACCGATCTGCATGGCTTCCTTGTAGGTTGCCAACATTTTGGGATAATCTTTGAAAAACTCTTCATCAACCCACACTCCCTCGTGGGTTCCTCAATCCTTGAACTTTAAAAAGTACTAACTCACTTGCTTCTTTGAACCATGGCGAAACTAATGCAACAACACTTGCTCCGGCTCCATGACTTCAGCTTCATCAATGATCTCCGGTTCTTCTTCTTTGGAAATGTCCTTTGGTGGTGTTCCTGAACACTTTCAACCAAGAAACATGGAAAACGTTGTGCATTGACCATGAGTTAGGCAATTGCAATTTCATTGAAACCTCATCTATCTTTTTAATGACAGGAAATGTACCATACATTCGAAAAGACAACTTGGGACATTTCTTTCCATCCACTTCCTTGATTGAAACATCCTGACGATGCTTATTAGCCTGCCGTGAGTAAGACTCCTGACCCTTGCTTAGCCGAAGCTTCACACTCTCAGAAATCTCATCCAATGACTGACTTTCAGCATTGGCATCAGGCGTTTGACTGAACGAACGAGTCAAAAGTGACTGGAACGGATGGCCAAAAGCTGCCTCATACGGAGTTTGACCAATGGCAGAGGAAAAAGAGTCATTCAAAATAGCCTAAACCAATGGGAGATAGAGCTCTCAATGAGACTGTCGATCACATATGACTTTAAAACATCAAAAGCCAACTGATTGTAAATCTCTGTCTGACCATTTGACTGTGGATGAAAAGCTGATGAAAAATTCAACCTACTGCCAAAATTTTCAAAGAGTGCGCGCCAAAAATTGGACGTGGACTTAACATCCCTATCTGAAACAATCGATTTTGACAGACCACAGATGGATACCAATACTTTATGAACAACCGTGCCACATCTTGTGCGGTGACTGTGGCCTTACAAGGAATCAATATGCAAAACTTGCTGAAACGATCAACAATTGTCAAACATTGAGTGTTCCTTCAATGCAAACTAGGTGGAAGGTTAGCCATAAAATCCGTAGAAATATCTTGAAAAGATCCATCCGGAATAGGCAGCGGAAGCAAGAGGCCTTGCTGCTTACCCCGAAGAGCTTTTACCTTTTGACAAATGGTGCACTGTGTGACATAACGAAACACATCTTTTCGCAGTTTAGGCCAATAAAAGAATCTTTCTATTTTTTCCAGAGTGGTGTTCATTCCCCTGTGCCCACCCGTGAGAGAGTCATGTGCATCATGTAATATGAGAGGGCAACACACATAGACGTTGACGAAAATACAACAAACCATCACAAATGAGATAGTTGCTTTGCCCTTGGGAAGCAAGAGCTTGCAACCATGCTTACCAACTCGGAGTTCGCATACTGGTTCTTCATGCTGTAGAACAACACACCCTGAAGAGAAACTGTGGATCTTGACTCAAGAGCCAAAATCTGTACTTTGCGGCTTAACGCATCTGCAACACGGTTAGCTTTTCCACGCACATACTCAATCAAACCTCCAAATTGCTCAAAAAATTGTGACCACCGTACTTGGCACTTGAGGGCTTGGTGATCTGTGAGAACTGTAAACCGAGAAAAAACTCAGATTTCTTAGCTGCAATGTACAGGTGACACTCATCCAAACGAGTCAATACCCTTTCTGCATAAAAAATGAGAATATCATCAAGAAAGATGAACAAACATACACCAACCATATCGCCAAAACGGCCTACCATGAAACGGTTAAATGTACCCACGGCACCTGTCAATCCAAAAGGCATAAGAACATACTCCCATTGCCCTCGCTCTGTGCAAAAGGCGGTCTTGTAGATGTTGCCTTTGCATACCCTTACCTGATGGTATCCACTTTTGAGATCAACCTTACTGAAAACCTTTGCCCCATTGAGCCTATCAAGGATATACTCAATGCGAGACATCAGAAACTTGTTCTTGACGGTCATCTTATTCAATGCCCTGTAATCAACACATAAACGAGACGAACAATCTTTCTTGCGGACAAACAAAATAGGAACAGCAAAAGGACTTACACTAGAACATATGAATCTTTTAGCCACCAACTCCGTGAATTGCCGCTCTAACTCTTCCTCCTGTGTCTTGTTCAAACGATAGGGAGCCTTACTGACAAGCTATTGCCCCTCCGTAAGCTCAATGCATGGTCCTCTGGCCGCTCGGGTGGGAGACGGTGTGAAAGATCATCCTGCAAAAAGAGATGCTTAAACTTGGTAAACAAAGCTGAATACCTGTCTAGAGCCTGAATACTCTAGATAACTGGAGAGGCACAGATGAATGCTGCTTGTGCCCCTCGTCGTAA
The DNA here is from genome assembly GCF_014529385.1 of Adiantum capillus-veneris. NCBI lineage: Eukaryota > Viridiplantae > Streptophyta > Polypodiopsida > Polypodiales > Pteridaceae > Adiantum > Adiantum capillus-veneris. The sequence goes on along the minus strand of NC_140957.1, from coordinate 66,536,774 downwards.
CTCACGCTTTGCCTGCACAGAATGAGAGGCAAAGAATGCAGCGAGAGCGGTCTACTTATGATTGCACAAATGTCTACAATGCTTTGGACTTGCCGACGATGACGACGATGAGGACGACATTTAGACGGGCTGAAAACTAAAAAATGCTAATGGTTGAAATCTGCAAAACTTTATCTGCTGAATTCTGACTCTATGTCGATGACAACGGCGATGGCGACGATGCAACGACGACGCGCTGAAAATACAGATGCTGAAATCTACGTTTTCCGGGCTGAAACTGCAAACTTCGCGGGATTTGACCGTGCGGCGAGAATCTGCTGCAGGAAGGTGAGATCTGCGAGGTTCGGGGGTTCTACTGCGGTTACTGGCTACTGAAAACTGAGAACGCTGAGTCTAGGGTTGATTCCGTCGCGAAGATATGCAAAAATGCTCAGGTTGATCTGCAAATCAAACACGAAAATGGATCCTGCTGCAAAAACGTTGTGGATCTGCCGATGCAAACCACTAACGCTAGGGCTGATCTGTTCCTTGCTGTGGCCAGGCTGATGCAAAAGCAAAACACTGGATGATCTGGGTTCTTGTCCAAAAACGCTACCTCTCCTGCTTCTGATGCAAAAACACTAGAGAAACTTGGGGTCCTGCTGAGAAGTTGCCTGTGAGCAAGCGCTCCTGCTGCCTCTTCTACCAGAAAGTGCTAGCGCTAGGTTTCTATATATACAAACTTAGCAAAATTGCCCTACCTAGTTCCCAACAAAATTCACTTAAATTAATAAGTGAAAAATGTCAAAAATAGGGAAAATAGGTCTATGCACTGTAAAAATGTTGCTAATGGGTTTTCATGGAAATCTGATGATCATGCTGTGTGCAGCGAGAGGATATGCATCTATTCTAAGTGTCTGGACATGCACGGTCTACGAACAGACTCATAAAAGTGCCAGATCACTTCCTATTCTAGATTGACTTGACTGAACTGAACCCTGGTCATGATGTAGCTTGTCCACAGACACATAGAGTTAGATGTGTCATGTGACATCCCCTTCTTTTCAAAGTGAGGTACTAGCAGCGAACTGTATGGCGTCGAGGGAGATCGCCAAACAGGGTCTGGAATCCTGGGAAGGACGCTTCGTCGGCCCACTCTGATGTGTGGGTCGTGCGATACTTAAACATCATAAAGGTCTGCAACGCTTGCTTCTTTGGGCCGCGCCGAAAGCGACACAAAGTCATCTTCAATGCTTCCACTTCATCCAGAGTCATGCATCTATCTTCTTCAAGAATCTCCGAGGATGAAAATTCCTGAAACCACTTCCAACATGAACATACCCATTCCATGTGAAGTGACTGGAAAGATTCTATTCTTCTTTAAAGAATGTGCATGCAATGTAGATGAACATATAGACGGAGTGCCAAACCGTTCATCAAACACACGCAAACAATGGGGTCGAAACTTGTCTTTCTGATCTAAATGAATCATCTGTGGCAAATCACAATGGAAATGCCGATGCTTGATGCTCAATCCTTCTTGTGCTCTCTCTACGACTGTGTCTTGTCAAGGAAGAGACATGGAATGTGACTTCTTTGAATGCATACTTTTTAGCTTTTCATGAATCATCTGCATACATCCGTGCTCATTCATGAGTGAATCGTGCTCAGCGTACAATATGGCATGCCTAGGAAAAGGGATCACATAAAGGCACTGACTAAAATACAGAAAAGGATCACGAATGAAACACTCAAACAATGCGTGCTGACTAATCATACGAACACATAGTACTTCTTGCGAGGGTTCTTTGGACCTAGGCTCGAGAGCCAAGATCGGTTCTTCATGATCGATCGAATCTTCCTGTGGGGGTTCTGTGGACCTCGACTTGAGAGCCAAGATCGGTTCTTCGTGATTGATCGAATCTGCAATGAGGTTAGCTTCATTAGAGAAAGTATCGACTAACACATCATCCTTGTGAACAATCACATCATCTTCATGCAAATCATCATGCCTGTGAGAAATCACATCTTGATCATGCAAATCATCATGCTCATCATCATGCTTATCATTATGCTTGTCATTATCATGCAAATCATCATGCTCATCATTATCATGCAATTCTTGTGTGTCATGCTTTGGAGAAGAAGAGACTGAGAGAGTCTCCTTCTCCTGAATCCTTTCAATCTTCACCTACACGTTAGAAATGAGAGATGGAGAATGAACAACTTGCTCTCCACGAGTGACAATGGGAGAGTCACTTTTGGCATTGAAAGTGAACGTATTTTCCGCCCAATCAATGAGAGGGTTATGCTCACGAAATATCGAATGCCCAAAATCATATCACATCTTGAGAGAGGAGAGACTAAAAATTTTCTACGGAAAGCAACTTGTTGAATTGTAAACAACACATCAAGGCACTACTTCGTGAGGAGAGAGTCCATACCGGGAGCGAAGTCAGAGACCTCAAGAGGAGATTTCTGACTAACATCTAGACGGGCTCTCTCAACAAGAGAGGGACTAATCACATCATGCATAGAGCCTCGGTCAAACAATATGACAAAACGCTACCCTGTCATATGACCATAACATTTAATGACTCATCGATGGGAGGGTCATGAGAAACTTGGGGCACACTCATGTTCTCATTTATTGCATTGACAGAGGAAGTGGGTTCTGTGGATTCTTTAGATTCATTAGAGTCAAGCTTAGGACATGTTCTTTTTATGTGACCCTTAATGTGACAATGAAAACAACGACCTTCCTTAGAATAAGTGCTTTGCTCTTCCGACGTGATGTATCCTCCTAAAATTCCTTGTGCTACCTTTTCATCTGGAATGAGCTTAGGTTTAGCAATTGTGTTAGCTTACCCTTAGGTTCACTTTGAGAGTTCTTTTCTGAAACTATTGGAAGATTGGTTAGCAGAGTTACCGTTCTTACCAGTCTTACCGTTCTGAAAGTTCTGAGAGGTACTTGTCGAAGTCTTGTTTTCCTTAGGCTCTCCCTTATTGTGCTTTATCTCTTGTGCGAGAGCAATCGCTACCGCCTTTATTGAGATCGATTGGATCGAGCACCTCGACATCATACTTGATATACTCGTCCAATCCATAAAGGAATGCGTCCTTGCGCTCCGCATCCGATTTGCGTAATTGAGTGCCGAGCTGCAAAACACGATTAGCGAAAGACATAACTGGCATACCATTTTGCTTGAGACCGCGCCAATCGTCCTTCAATTGTGTGAGATACTAAGGTGGCATAAACCGCGCCTTGAGCGTGTCTTGGAAATCAGCCCAATTGAAGGAAAGGGGCGTGAATTCGTCGGCTTCCTCTAGGTTGCCATGCGCGGTACCAATTGATGGTATCATCGGTAAGGTACATAGCTGCCGTCAAAACCTTGCTATTTCCTGTCTTCTTAGTTGTCGCAAAATAAGCATTAAATTGATGCAACCAAGAATGAATAACCGCAACATCCTCTTACCATCATACTTACTAAACTGGATCTTCTCTGTGACTGGGTTGTTGGAGTCCGAATCTCGACTTGCGCCATTTGATGAACTACCAACATCTTTGGCGAGCTCCGACTTCAAGGCGAGAAGTCGGATCAATTCTTGCATGCGTCGTTCACTCTGTGCCGCACGCTCTGTCTGTCTTTCTTCGGCCGCCACACGATTCGCTTCTTGTTGTGCGATCATGTCTAGCATTGTCTTGACCAAAGCCTCCATAGGATTTGGTACAATCCGTAGCGTAGATGGGAAAGGGGGAGGGTCAGGAAAACCTCCATGGTGAGGAAATTCTTCTTCGCCTCTCTCATGCTCATCACCTCCAGGCGAAGTATCCATTCCACTTCGAGTGATGACCATCCACTGAAGTCGTGGGTTCTTGTGGGTTCTTGTGGTCTTGGGTTCTTAAGTTCACGAGGAACTTGGGTTCTTGGGGGTCTTGGTTATTGGGGTTCTTGAGGGTCTTAAAGGTCTTGCGGTTCTTCAGGTTCTTCTTTCGCTTGCAATCTGTGGTAGAGAAGGATCTTCTCTTCACCCAAGTTCTGCTCTTTTCCGCAGGCGCACCCCTTGGCGGCCTTGCGCTCACACCAAGGTTGCTTTTTTCCACCTCACATCGATTGGCCAGCCGCTAAGTGCACAGTCCGCTCTCAATGAGTGAAAAGAGAAACAAGGGAAGGAGGGACAAGCCCTTCTTTCTTGGGTTTCCTGTCACTCTTCAAAAACACGATTAGGAATCGACAAACCCAAGAGAACTTGGGTTACGAGCGACCGCAACAAGCAAAAAGAAAATTATGTGGTTCTTGTGGTTCTTTCCTTGAGTGATACAGAACACTGCCGACTCTGATACCAATGTAAGGTGCAGCGGAAGTGAATGTTGAACTTTGGTCAAGATGAGTGCTCCGAATTGTGCTCAAGGTTCCTTTTACTTACGAAAGGGAGAGCCTTCCGTTCCTTTAGTGAGAGAGTGCAATGGACACAAACAAAGTGGATGAACACTGTGAATGAAGGTGCATGAGACTGAGAGATGGAGAGAGAAGAGAATACGACACCAGAACGTTGTCAAACCCTCCTCCGAAGGCCCCACTCTCTATGGCGAGAGCGGTCTACTTATGATTGCACAAATCTCTACAATGCTTTGGACTTGCCGACGATGTCGACGACGATGAGGAGGACGACGAGACGCGCTGAAAACTGAAAATGCTAATGGCTAAAATCTGCAAATCTTTATCTGATGAATTCCTACTCTATGTCGATGACAACGGCGATAACGCCGTTGCAACGACGACGCACTGAAAATGAAATCTGCGTTTTCCGGGCTGAAACTGCAAACTTCGCGACATCTGACCGTGCGGCGAGGATCTCCTGCGAGAAGGTGAGATCTGCGAGATTCAGGGGTTCTACTGTGGGTATTGACTGCTGAAAACTGAAAACGCTGAGTCTAGGGCTGATTCCGTCTCGAAGATCTGCAAAAATGCTGATATTGATCTGCAAACCAAAAACGCTAGGGCTGAAAATGGGTCCTGCTGCAAACACGCTGTGGATCTGCTGGTGCAACCACTAACGCTAGGGCTGATCTGTTCCTTGTTGTCGCCAAGCTGATGCAGAAGCAAAACGCTGGCTGATCTGGGTTCTTGTCCAAAAAGGCTAGCTCTTCTGCTGTGATGCAAAAACGCTAGAGAAACTTGGGGTCCTGCTGAAAAGTTGCCTGTGAGCAAGCGCTCGTGCTGCCTCTTCTGCCAGAAAGTACTGCCCTAGGTTTCTATATATACAAACTTAGCAAAATTGCCCTACCTAGTTCCCAACAAAAGTCACTTAAATTAATAAGTGAAAAATGTCAAAAATAGGAAAAATAGATCTATGCACTCTAAAAATGCTCCTGATGGGTTTTGATGGAAATTAGATGATCATGCTGTGTGCAGCCAGAGGATATGCATCTATTCTAAGTGTCTCAACATGCACGGTCTACGAACAGACTCATAAAAGTGCCAGATCACTTCCTATTCTAGACTGACATGATTGAACTGAACCCTGGTCATGCTGTAGCTTGTCCACGAACACATAGGGTTGGATGTGTCACGTGACATTGTTGGAGTCCGAATCTTGGCTTGCGCCACTTGATGAACCACCAACATCTTTGACCGGCTCGGGTTTCGAGGTGAGTACCTGTAGGAACGACTCTTGCATACGTTGGTCTCTCTGCGCCTCACGTTGTATCTCCAAGGCCGCTTGTCTCTCTTCGGCCACCAAGCGTGCTTACTCACGCTCACGCTCCAAGGCTGCCTTTCTTTCGTCGCTTTCGCGATCCAAAATTGCCTTTCTTTCTTCGCACTCACGCTTCAAGGTAGCGCGTTGCGCTTCTTGTTGCAACATCATGTTCATCGTCGTCTTGACCAAAGCCTCCATACGATTTGGCGCAAACCTTGGCGTAGATGGGGAAGGGGGAGGGTCGGAAAAACAAAAACCTCCTGGTGGTAAAAACTCTTCTTCGCCACTCCCATGCTCACCACCTCCATGCAAAGTATCCATTCCGCTTCGGCTGATGACCATACATTGAAGTCTTGGGTTCTTAAGTTCACGAGAAACTTGGGTTCTTGTGGTTCTTGAGGTCTTGAGGTTCTTTCTTTAGCTTGTAATCTGTGGTTAGAAAAGGATCTTCTCTTACCCAAGTTCTTCTCTTTCCCGCGGGCGCACCCCTTGGCGGCCTTGCGCTCACACCAAGGTTGCTTTTTTACCGCCTGTCGATTAGCCGGCCGCTAAGTGCACGGTCCGCTCTCAATGAGTGAAAAGAGAAACAAGGGGAGGCTGGACAAGCCCTTCTTTTTGGGTTTCCTGTCACTCTTCAAAAACACAACTAGGAATGGAGACAAGTGGACTTGGGTTACGTGCGACCGCAACAAGCAAAAAAAAAATCTTGTGGTTCTTTTCTTGAGTGATACAGAACACTGCCAAAGCTCTGATACCAATGTAAGGTGCAGAGGAAGTGAATGTTGAACTTTGCTCAAGATGAGTGCTCCGAACTGTGCTCAAGGGTTCCTTTTACTTACGGAAGAAAGAGCCTTCCGTTTCTTTAGTGAGAGAGTGTAAATGATCGCAAACAAAGTGGATAACACTGTGAATAAAGAGATAGAGAGAGAAGAATACAACACCAGAATGTTGTCAAACCCTCCTCCCAGGGCTCCACTCTCTATGGCGAGAGCAGTCTACTATTGATTACACAAATCTCTACAATGGTCTGAATGCAATGGACTTGCCGATGATGTCGATGACGATGAGACGGGCTGAAACCTGAAAACGCTAAGGGCTGAAATCTGCAAATCTTGTATCTACTGAATTCTGACTCTATGTTGGTGACGACGACGATGCGCTGAAAACGCAGATGCTGAAATCTGCGAATAGCGGGCTGAATCTCCAAACGCTGGCTGATCTGACCATGCAGTAAGGATCTGCTGCAGGACGGTGAGATCTGCAAGCTTTGGAGGCTGTGGTCCAGAGTCAGACTGCTGAAAATGCAAAACGCTGATACAAATGAGAGGATCTGTCGCCAAAAATTGCAAATGCTAGGGTTGGTTTGTTGTTCCCAAAATGTTAGGGCTGAAACTGTATCTGCTGCAGAAAAGGCTAGGGGATCTGCTAACACCAAGGTGATCTGCAACTTGCAAAAACATTGGGGCTGATCTGCAGTTGATGAAAACGCCAGACTATTCTTGATGGCTAAAAACGCTAGGTGTTCCGTAGGGGGGTCTTGCTAAGAAGGTGCACTGTCAAAATTGTGGTCCCATCTTCTGCAAGAAAGTGCTAGTGCTAGCTTTTCTTATATACTGCCTGAGTCAAATTGCCCTACCCAGTTTCCTAACAAAGTCACTTATTAATAATAAGTGAAAAATGGCTAAGATAGGGAAAATAGGTTCTGTGCACTGTAAAATGCTCATGATGGATTCTGATGGTAATGATGATGATCATGCTGTGTGCAACCAGAGAGAGGATATGCACCTACTCTTAAGTGCCTGGACATGCACGGTCTGCGAACAGACTCACTAAAGTGTCAGAACACTTCCTAAGCTAACTGAACCCTTATCATGAAGTAGCTTGTCCACATGCACATAGGGTTAGATGTACACGTGACAACGTACCTATTCTCGGGGATGCACATCATTGTATTGCTCACCCGATAGGATGCCTTGAGGCATGACCCCTGTTCCTAGTGTTTCCCAAAGTCAGAGTCTCGAGTCATCTGCACTTAGGCCACTAAAATTTAAATATGTGTTCCAGGTCACTTTTAATGAGTTCACATATTTATTAGCCATTTTAGCCATTTTCTAGAATCGTGGGGTTTTCTAGCTAAGTAGGGCAAACTGGAGTTTGTCCTATTGTCACGTGCACATCTAACCCTATGTGTACGTGGACAAGCTACTTCATGACATGGATTCAGTTCAGTTAGCATAGGAAGTGATCTGGCACTTTTGTGAGTCTCTTCACAGACCGTGCATGTCCAGACACTTAGATTAGATGCATATCCTCTGGTTGCACACAGCATGACCATTAGATTTCCATCAGAGCCCATCACGAGCATTTTACAGTGCATAGACCTATTTTCCCTATTTTTGACATTTTTCACTTATTATTTTTAAGTGACTTTTGTTGGGAACTAGGTAGGGCAATTTTGCTAAGCAAATATATATAGAAACCTAGTGCTAGCACTGTTGGGCAGAAGAGGCAGCAGGAACTTCGCGTTCAATAGGCGCCTTCTCAACAAGACCCCCCACCGGAGGTAAACCTAGCGTTTTCAGCCAATAACCAAGCCTGGCGTTTTTCAGCATTACAGAGCCTCCAACGTTTTTGCATTGCAGATCAGCCCCAGTGACAACAATACAACAGATCAGCCCTAGCGTTAGCAGATTCCCCCCGCATGACTCCAAATCAACCTAGTGTTTTTGGAGCAGCATAACAACCAGCATTTTGCAGTTCCGTCACGACAAGACAACAAGAAGACCAACGTTATCAGTTTTCAGTGCGTCGTCGTCACATCGTCGTCATCAACATAGAGTCAGAATTCAACAGATAAAGATTTGCAGATTTCAGCCATTAGCATTTTCAGATTTCAGCCCGTCTTGTCGTCATCCTCATCGTCGTCGACATCGTCGGCAAGTCCAAAGCATTGTAGAGATTTGTGCAATCAATAGTAGACCGCTCTCGCCATAGAGAGTGGGGCCTTCGGAGGAGGGTTTGACAACATTCTGGTGTCGTATTCTCTTCTCTCTCTATCTCTCAGTCTCATGCACCTTCATTCACAGTGTTCACCACTTTGTTTGTGTCCATTGCACTCTCTTACTAAAGGAACGGAAGGCTTCGGACTTCCCTTCCGTAAGTAAAAGGAACCCTTGAGCACAGTTCGGAGCACTCATCTTGAGCAAAGTTCAAGATTCACTTCTGCTGCACCTTACACCTATATAAACAGTCACCGCCCTTGTACTTTTGGCAAGTTGTTGAATGCAGATTACCAACGTTTGGACTCTCTCCTCTGCTAGCGTTTTCTCTCTCTAGCGTTTGCAGTTTCTAGCGAGCACTCTCTCTCTAGCGTTTTTGCACATTCTCTCTCTACGTTTTCTGCAGGTGGTGACCTGAGCTTGCGATCTCTCTCTCTTGCCCTAGGGCTTTCCTTTCTAGCCTATTACCACCGCTCCATAGCGGTTGTGCATCTTCGGCAAGATTCGGTGGGGAGTACGTGCTTGTGCCTTAACCGCGAGGAGATTCATCGGGATAGATTCGAGATCTATTGGCTGCCCGTCACAGAGAGGTGTCTTGATCGCAGTTTGCAGACAAGTTCCTCATCCAATTCACCTTCTTTCAGCTGCACCTTTGACATGGTATCAAAGCCACGGCGTGCTCTTGAATCGGATCGGTGATTTGTGGAAGATTGAGTTGCTGTTTTTTGCGAAAAAAGGAGGTGCTTTGCTGTTTTTTCTGTGTTTTTCACTCTTTTGGGGCTAATTTCGGCTGTAGTGGACAGATTTGTAGATTTCCTCTCTTCCACTTCAACCTAGCCGCTTCACATGCCCAAATTCTCCAACACCATGGAGAAAAGTGATGACTCTGACAGCCCATGGTGATGAAGGACACCATGAGGATGGGATCAGCGGCTGTGACCACACCGTCAATGACGAATGGGGAGATTGGTCCCAGTTCTATTCCTGAGTAGGTAATCAACCAATCAAGATACCTACACTCCCTACCTTTCCCTCAGATCGGCGATTGAATGCAGACAAATATGCCCTTTGGAAAGCAGCCATGATGGCAGTCTTTGACTCTTACGAGGTTGGAGGATTTGTCTCAAGCACCTTCCAAAAGCCAAAGGACTCAAAGGGAGCGAAGTTATGGGAACGAGTCAATGTCCGGATCCGGTCTTTTATTATCCTCAACAGTTCACCCGCGGTGATTGGCCACATTCGGCTAATGCAAGATGCGAGGTTGATGTGGGATCAGCCTTCTTCTATGATAAGGTCTCTCCAATAAAGCGGATAGCCCTCGAGGTGCAGTTGAGAAACTTGGATGCAAAGAATACTTCCATGCAGGATCATATCAACAAGATGCAAGAGCTTCAGGAGGAGATACTTCATATGGGAAAGCTTATCAATTTGGAGGACATGGCCATTCAGCTTTTGGCTCAATTGCCTCCCCGGTATACCAGCTTCTACTCTTCCTTGATTACCAGTGGACAGTTGAATACTATCACTTGGGAGGAGTTAGTTCCAATGGTTTTAGACCAAGAGGAGAGGTTCCAATCGGGGATGAAGTCAAGCTTTGAAGCCTTGACCGGTTCTTCCAACAACAACAACAACAAGAAGCAGAAGGGTAAGAAGAAAAGCACCAACACCAAAGACAAGAAGAGTGATGCCGAGCGTGACACCTTGAAGCGGAGCGGCATTGCAACAATTGTGGTGAGAAAGGACATTATTGGAGGAAGTATCCAAGGCGAGTTGGAGAAGCTTCGACCTCCTCGGCAGTAGTAGTACAGTCATCGGCCTTTGTTCATTTGGAGATTCTCCCTTCGACGGACTCTTCGAGGACATCGGAGACATTGGTGACCCTTTCTCCTCGAGATAGTCGTGATTGTATCCTTGATAGTGGTGCCTCACGGCACATGACACCTACGAAGAATCTATTGTCCAACATGCGGCGACACTGTGGTACTATTTTCATCAGCGACAAATCTAAAATTCCCATTCACAGCGAGGGTTCCATGGAGCTAGGTAGTATGCATACCTCCAAGGTACTTTATGCTCCTTCAAGCGATCTTCTGTTGATCCAAATATGTACGTTTTCCGTGAGGGAGGGTTAATGACACTTGTTATCCTCTACGTGGATGATCTTGTGATTACAGGTAGCCATGTTGAGCACATCTGCAGTATTATGGCAACCTTGTCAGAGGAGTTTGAGATAACAGACCTTGGCTTGTTTCATCATTTTCTTAAATTGGAGGTTAGGAAAGACAGAGGGGGGGCATCTTCCTCTCTCACGAGCAGTACATCCGGGAATTATTGGAAGCATTCGGTATGACCGAGTGCACATTTATCTCTACTCCCATGGATCCCAATCATAAGTTGTCACAGTTTGGTCTTCCTCTTCTAGCAGATGCAACAAAGTATCGAAAACTGGTTGGTTCTCTCATTTGGGTACTCAATACTTGATTTGAGGTCAGTTTCCCGGTGTGTCTACTCAGTTCCTTTATGCAAAAACGCCAAGTCACACATGCAGCAAGCCATCAGGGTCCTGCGGTATTTGAAGGCGACCTAGTCATTTAGCATTTAGCATTCACTATGCAGCTTGAGGTTTGAATCCCCACGTCATTCTGGGATGGAGTGATTCTGATTGTAGAGGTGATTCAGACGGACGACGGTCAACCACAGGTTTTACCTTTTCTTTTTGCTCAGGAGCAGTTTCATGGAGCAGCAAGAAACGGCCAACAATTGCTTTGTCTTCCACAGAGGCAGAGTACCATGCTGTTTGTAGTGCTACATGTTAATCAGTTTGGATTCGGAGGCTACTTTGGAGATGGGCTTTCCGCGCACACTGAGTAGGGCAAACGGGAGTTTGTCCTATATAGGCAATCCCCCCCCTTGTACTGTTGGCAAGTTGTTGAATGCAAATTACCAATGTTTGGGCTCTCTTTTCTGCTAGCATTTTCTCTCTAGCGTCTGCAATTTCTAGCGAGCACTCTCTCTCTAGCATTTTTGCACATTCTCTCTGTAGCGTTTTTTGCAGGTGGTGATCTCAACTTGCGATTTGTCTCTCTTGCCCTAGCGCTTCCCTTTCGGGCCTATTACCACCGCTCTGTAGCGGTTGTGCATCCCCGGCAAGATACAGTGCCCATTCGGTGGGCGGTACGTGCTTGTGCCTTTACGGCCAGGAGATCCATCGTGATAGATTCGACATCTATTGGCTGCCCGTCACAAAGAGGTGTCTTGATCACAATTGCAGACAAGTTCCTCATCCGATTCACCTTCTTTCCACTGCACCTTTGACATATGTATATTGATGAGGTGTCTGATTACATTGACAGAGAGGGTGATAGAGGTGCCCAGCTGATAGGGACGTGGATCCCATTGTTGTTATATGCTGATGATATTGTGTTGATCTTTGACTCACCAGAGAGTATGCAACGACGATTGGATGCATTACACAGTTCTGTAGAGGATAGTGGATTGTCTGTAAACCTTGGTAAAACCAAGGTTATGGTGTTTAACACCACACCACAGTGGATCAGGAGATCAACACCGACTTTCACATATGGTCAAGAGATTATAGAGTATAGAGATGCATACACTGACCTTGGGGTTGTCTTCACTGGGCCGAGGCTTTCTTTGGGAAGAGAAGCAAAGACTAGACTAACTAGAGCTTTTGCAGCCTTGGGAGGCTTGGAGAGGATGTGTTCGCAGGTTCAGTTCCAGGAACCTCGGACAAAGTTATGACTCTTTGATACTTTAGTAGCCTCAGCTATGTTGTATGGGGTGCAGATATGGGGACCTTCTGTAGGCCAAGATGGTTGGAGACGTATGGAGAGGCCCTTGGTATCTATGATCTCTCGACTGATCAGAGCCAAGGCCTCTGTACCCCACGCTATCATTCGAGCAGAGCTAGCTACCCCTCCTATGGAGATTGAGGCGCTTACCAAACCTGTCTCATTTGTGCACAGTTTGTGAGATACTACTAGAGACGGATATGTTAGATTGGCCCTTGCGTCTTCCAAAGAGTTAGCTCTTCAAGGGGGACACTTCATGCTGGTATGAACACGTGACATCATGGTTTTAGACGCACGGCTTCACCGTGGACAGGCTGCCCCCTTTCCAGCACTCTCTTCAGGCACCCTCGATGTCTCTTTTACGGGTGGAGATTACTAGACTCGTTTGGCAGGACCTGATCCAGTTGGATACCAGGAGGACGTGGATAGAGCCACCACAGGAGTTGGGCACAAAGGTGGCTTTCTATAGAGAGCATCTTCTCCACCTCATAGGAGATGGGTTTGTGATTTGACCCAGCTACATGGACACACATATATCTCATGGTTTGCGGTGTGCCATTGGTCAAATACGCACATCCTCACATCAGCTTGCGATTGAGACTGGTAGATTCATAGGGATACCAACAGACAGCAAGATATGTCGCTTATGCTAGCTAGAGCCAGAGACAAAGCTACATTGCAAAGTGTACTATGAGATACGGGGCCGTTTCCACTGCTTATTCAGAGAGGGTCCTTTCTATAGAGTCATGAGTTATGAGGATCAGAGATGTTTTGGGCTATATCTACTTGAGTTACACACATATAGAGACTCTTTATTGGGGAGAGATAGAGAGAGACAGTCCTAGAGACAGATTACTGATTTCTTTTCACTAGATATGGGACAGCCCACACTCATTCGACCACTACCGGCACTCTCATCGACCGAGCACTGAGCTACGGAGATCTAGATGGCCACGATTGAGGAGAGGGGCTACACAGCATCAACGGAGACTACAGCGGAGGATTCGAGCCATACTCTCTCAACATCCAGAGTGCAGAGGAGGATGGATTCTAGTAGTAGTATCTTTGTTCTAGACTCTAGTTCCTTTGTACCGAGACATGGTATTAGATTCACAATTTTGTAATAGTTTGGTCTCATAGGTCATTTTGGCCTTTTGAAAGCGTATATAACATTTCATTTCATCATCTGTCTCTCTCTCTCTCTCTCTCTCTCTCTCTCTCTCTTCCGTCTGCTAGATATTTAAGGTCCCTTGGGATAGTTTCCTACAACATTAAAACTCTCTTCTTCTTCTTCTTCTCTCCTCTTACATATATATACATACATGTAAAAGAGAGAGAAAGAAAGCTTACATTGAGAAGGCACCCCAGAAGCAAGAGGAATGTCCAGCGTCCTTTTTCTGGTTCGAGTGAGACCTGCAAAGTGTAACCATATTTTCTCGTGCATGTGTATACGTGTGTGTGTGTGTGTGTGTGTGTGTGTGTGTGTGTGTGTGTGTGTGTGTGTGTGTGAGAGAGAGAGAGAGAGAGAGAGATTACAAGGGGAAGAAGGGGCTGCCATCTCCACAATGCCCAGATATAATTTCTGTCTCCGAGTAGCTATAAAAAAATAAAAAAATCTCCCATTAGTGATTAGTGGAAGGGGGCAAAAAGAAAAGTTTGGAAGTGACGACGAAGTGTAGTTAGTTTTAGAATTCTCTGTGCATGTCAGTACTTGGGGTGTTGTATCCTTAAAGAAGTGTGACGACAGCAGCCAGAAAAATAGAAAGGAGGCCTCCATGAGGGTGACTGTGTGCGGCAAGGTCCTAGAAGAGGGTGACGACAGCAGCATGCGGGGGAGAGATGGTCGCCATAGCAGCAGCGTGTCGGCTTTCAACAGACCCGTTATGCGCAAGAGATCGAATCGCAAAAGACATGTTTAGAGAATGATTTTATTTAACTCTCTTCCAGTAGTAGTATGTAATAACGATTTTGGAAAATTCCTTTAAACAAGATTCTAGGACATGCTGCTGACAATTATAGCGGCTGCCTTCACAGATGCACCGTTGCAAGCATGCATGCATGCAGTTGGTGCTCTCTCTCTCTCTCTCTCTCTCTCTCTCTCTCTCCCCCATTCGCCAACCTACCTTCCGGAGCTGTATCCATCATTTGTCTCTCAATTCAATCTGCCTCCGTGACTTTAGTTGACGAAACACGGAGGATAGGAGTCGGGACAAGCTCCGAAGAGGAGACTTGAAAGACACGATGCTTGCACCACAAGGAGGGGGAGAGAGAGAGTTGTAATGGACGTTGCGAGAGACCTGCACGCTCTGCCTCTATGTTTTTCTCCAACACACGTAAGGCCTGCGCCTCGTCCTTGCTCACTTGGCCGAGCGAGATTTAAAGCATCTTTCTCCTATTGGATTTTATTTTGAAAGCTCCCAGTAGTAGTATCAGTAGGGGGTACCAGCTGATAGAAAATCAAAAAATCATGCAATTAGTCAAAAATGGAAAAGGAAAGGGTTTACATTCGAAGAGAAAAAGAAAACGAGAGTGGTACACCACATGGAACCACCTCTCCTTTCCAGCTCTCTCTCTCTCTCTCTCTCTCTCTCTCTCTCTCTCTCTCTCTCTCTCTCTCTCTCTCAGGCTCGTGTCTTTCTTGCCGCCTCCCTTGTCGTCTCTCCTCTCAGAGTTCCTCCCCTCCCGCGCCAACCTCAGACCACCGATCTGCAATGCTTCTCAAGGCCTGCATGAGAGAGAGAGAGTCATGCAATACCAAACGTCCACACACACACACAGAGCCTGCAGCAGCAGCAGACGTCGCGCGAGTGAGAGACATCCCAGCATGACCAACCATATCTGTGACTGCATGGGATTGAGGTGGGAGATCAAAGACATTGCACGCAGAGAGAGAGAGAGAGAGAGAGAGAGAGAGAGAGGTGTTCGAGGCGAGAGAAAGAGAGAGAAGCCGTAGACAGGAGGGATGGGGCACAGGCGGGAGGAGGGATCGCAACCATGGTGGAAGACAGAGGTCACGAGCAATAGCAAGGAGAGGCGACCGTGGGGCAAAGGCAAAAGTAGATCGCAAATTGTAGGTCACTGGGTAGGGGAGGATGGCGCACCGTCGAGAGGAGGGGGGAGAAGGGCATGTGAAGGGGGGGGGGGGGGTAGAGGGAATCTTAATCAAGGCACGTGGATGACATGCGTTCTTCTCTCTCTCTCTCTCTCTCTCTCTCTCTCTCTCTCTCTCTCTCTCTCTCTCTCTCTCTCTCTCTCGCACGCTTGTGCAGGTAATACCCCTGCCCAATCATTTTAAATCGGAAAATGGCCTCAATAGCTCACAACGGAAAGCGAAAGGTAATTAAAGGGAAGGGTGTGAATAGGAGGATTTGAGAAGGGGGGGAGGCAAGGCACGTGGATGACATGCGTTCTTCTCTCTCTCTCTCTCTCTCTCTCTCTCTCTCTCTCTCTCTCTCTCTCTCTCTCTCTCAACATCAGAGAATTCACACACACCCACACAGGCCCTGCTCTCCCGTCTTGTCCATCATCTTCACCTCAGTGATGTTGCTATAGACACTTGCCTTGGCCAATGTCCCCGAGGGGATCTTGCTGCAAACGGCTTGTGGCAAAGAGACGGAGATGACTAGATGCGCAGATCTATGTGGAAAAGGCAGTGGGGAAAATCATGCACATTGGAGTGGGCGCGAGGCAGACGCGAGCAAATATACTCCCTTAATAGATTTTATTTACAAGCGACCCAGTAGGGATACTCAACCAGTAAAACAAGTTACGAAAGCGCAAATGTACGCACCTTTTGCTTGTTTTACTATACAGGCTTAATGTATTATTTATATATGTATTTGTGTGTCTATGCATGTTTGTATATGTGAATGTATATGTGAAAAATAGTTTTGTTTAATATACATATACGGTGAGTTATCGCGATCGTAAAGTGAAGCTAATGACCCTACATAACATACTACAATCTAGCGGCTTGCAACAAGATAGCGTGCATGAGGCTATGGAGGAGTATGAGCAGCTCTCTAATGATAGTTTACATTGTGAGAGAAGAAGCAATAACAAGAGAGAGAAAGAGAGAGAGAGAGAGAGAGAGAGAGAAGAAGCAATAACAATAGAGAGAAAGAAAGCTTACATTGAGTAGAAGGCACCCCAGAAGCAACAGGAATGTCCACCGCCCTTTTTATGGTTCGAGTGAGACCTGCAAAGTGTAAACATATTTTCTCTTGCATGTGTGTGTGTGTGTGTGTGTGTGTGTGTGTGTGTGTGTGTGTGTGTGTGTGAGAGAGAGAGAGAGAGAGAGAGAGAGAGAGAGATTACAAGGCGAAGAAGGCGCTGCCATACTCGCACAATGCACAAATATAGATCACTAGGTTGATAATAATTTCTGTCTCCGATTAGGACTTCCTTGTTTTACTATTCAGGCTGAATCCTTGTTGGAATTAGGGTTGCAGAGAAACACACACATCTTGGAGAAGACGAAGGAAGCTCACCGCACACAATAGAGAGTGTTACTTCGTGTGCAATGGAAAGATAGATAGCCCTAGAGTGATGGGCGTATATACAATGCTCGGGGGAAAAAACCTCCTAAAGAGGGAAAAAATACCCCGGCGGTCCTAGTGTGTTCACACCCATCACTACCACATGTATATGGTAACAAATCCCCCCTGGAGTGATGCGGTGAACGAGAGCTGGCACATGAGTAAAGGGAAGTGCCATGCCTTGAGGACACGATCAGTCCATAAAGGGGAGTAAGCCCAAAGCTTTGCGGAAAGCTTCAAGCTTCTCACGAGACAATGCCTTTCTGAAACGATCTGCAAGGTTGTCCTGTGTTGGCACATAAACCAAGCTGATCTCTCCTGCTGAGAGCCTCTCCCTGACATAATGGTAATGCACCTCAATGTGCTTTGTGCGAGCATGAAAAACTGGGTTCCTCGCAACTGCCAATGCGCTCTGATTGTCAGTGTAGATACTGTTGGCAGTGTCCTGTCCAACACCCAAATCAGCCATAAGGCGTCTGAGCCATACACACTCAACCGTAGCTGTGAGGACTGCCCTGTACTCAGCCTCACAACTCAAAGTGGCCACAGTAGGTTGCTTCTTGCTCAACCATGATATACATGAACTACCAAGCATGAAACTTAAACCACTTGTGGACACTCGCGTGTCAAAACAACCAGCCCAATCTGAGTCCGAAAAATCATGTAAGTCTGGCGGCAATGATCCCCCCTTGGGATAAAACAAGCCAAGATGTAAAGTGCCACTAAGGTAGCGGAAAATCCTCTTGACAGCCTGCCAATGCTTAGACCCTGGGCTATGCATAAATCTGTTGACCTGTGAGACTGCAAACTGAATATATCCGGCCTCGTGTTGCATACATAAATGAGGCAGCCAACAGCAGTTTGGTAAAGAGTGACATTAGCAGGATCGTCAGCATCATGTAGACTCAACTTCAAACCTGTTTCCATGGGAGTGGCAATAGGTTTGCAATCCTCAAGTCCAAACTTACATAGCAATGTCTCTATGTAACTTTTCTAACACAAGGCAATACCACCATCACACTGCTTAAATTGTATACCCAAGTAATGATGCAACAACCCCAAATCTTTCATCTTGAAAGTAGCATTCAAATTAGCCTTAAATTCAACAATATGTCTCTCATTATGTCCAGTGATCAGCAAATCATCTACATAAAGAACCACAATGAGAAGTACATCACCCTCACTCTTTACATACAATGTGCTTTCTGTTGGACTGTTACGAAATCCTTGTTTGACCAAATGAGTGTCAGCTTTCTCATACCAAGCACGACGAGATTGCTTCAACCCATAAAAAGCCTTGTTACATTTGCACACTTTGTCCTCTTGTCCTTTTATGACAAAACCGCGAAGCTGCGTTACATAAACTTTCTCAAATATGTCACCATTCAAGAAAGCAATAACAATGTCTGATTGATGTACATCCCAACCAAAATGAGCTGCCAATGCACAGAGAAAACGCACAGTAGTCATATGACAAGTGGGAGCAAAAGTCTCTTCATAATCTATGCCTTTTTGCTGTGCATAACCCTTTGCAACAAGTCGAGCCTTATGGCGATCAATCTCACCATCCGGCTTGCGTCTCAACTTGTAAACCCACTTTGTACCAATGGCCTTTTTGCCAGGAGGCAAATCACATAAAGTCCATGTGTCATTTTCTATAAGTGCATCATATTCTGATTGCATGGCAGCCATCCAATTTTCTGAATTCTGTGCTTCCTCAAAAGACAGAGGCGCCTCAATATCATGTAAGCTAGACATAGCCAAAGCATAACAATCTGATGCATAAGATGCATGGCGAGAGCCTGAACGAGTACATTTTGACAAAGGTGCATCCAATTTACTGTCACGCAAAGTGTGCACCAGCCATTTTGGCATACCTCTTACCTGCTCATTTTCAGCCCTTTCCTCATCAAGTACATCATGTACAGTTGCATCAGTAATACGATGATGTAAAACATTTTCAGAAACCCCCATAGGCTGTACATTTGCCTCATTGGAACTTACATTCATATTTCCACCACTGAAAAGAGGCAACAAAGTGTCATAAATGTCCTGTGAGCTTACATTACTATCTCTAGTACATGACAGCAAGGGCTGACCAGAATCTTCCACAAACACTACATCCCGAGAAACCAGAATACGTTTTTTTTGCGAATGATACAACCTGTAACCTTTGCTTTCAGCACTATAACCAACAAAAATACATTTGACAGCCTTATCATCCAATTTTCTGCGCTGCACTTGTGGCACCAAAGCATATGCCAAACAGCCAAAAACACGCATGTGCTCAATAGAAGGCTTTGTAATGGAATTGGCCTATTTAATATGAGAGTAGCGGAAAGTAATGAGAGTACTTTTGATAAATAACTTTGTGAGCATAGCGGGTGAACATAATTGAAGAGAGCAACATAATCATAGCAATTAGCTAACTTGGCATGAACAATACTTTTGCAAGAGAGAGAATTTAGAGAACATGACAATAGTTGAGGACCGGATTTATGTGGAGCCGGTCCACACTCCAATAGGCATGTGTATTATGATTTCTCCCATTAAGTTGTGTTCCTTGTGACCTAGGTGATGCAATGAAGATGGAAAGCTTCATGCATCACAAACATAACATAAAATTGAAGAAAGCTTTAACTATCCCAAGACTCAGTCCCAAGACCTTAAACACCTTCGAAGGTGGAGAGAGCTAGCATGGAATGAGGGTAGGGAAGAGGAAGAAGAAACATTTCGTAGGAGAAAGAATTAGTTCCTCACTTATCATAACTCTTGTTGCTAGCATACATAATAGAATAGTAATGAAGAAGAAGGAGATGGCAAGCTTAAGCATTGAAGCATGGCTCTTGGTTGGATTTGCACTCCATATCCAAGAGTGTTGGTGTAGGCTCTCAACCTCTACTTGCTTGGAGAAGGAGAGGGAGCTCTTGCACTTTGCATAGCACACAATGAGAGTGTTTGTGAGTGTGTGTGGGTGAGTATACCCCCTAAGCAACCCCCTAGCTTGCTTGGGTCGACCCCCCCTTGTAGCTCATGCTTGAAGCTCATTGGACCCCTCCAGGCCTAGCCAATCACAAGCAGGAGGCATTACAAGCAGCAAGGGTAGCCTTGAGACAAGTGTCCCCCTTTCCCCTTTGAGAGAGAGGGCTAGATAAATGCTAAATCAATTAATTAAATCTCCTAAATTATTATTGGACCCCTTGGGTGGCCAAGCAATAGGCTTCAGGCACACCATGAGGGCAACATAAGGAGGAACTTGACAAGTGTCCCTCTTGCTTTCTTTGTACCATGCATGCCTTGTGTGAGTGTGTGGGTGTTCTCTCTCATCCCCCCTCATGTAGGGCTCGCCCCCTCCTCGTAGGGATTGAATATTTGACTTTTTGACATCTCAAGCCCCTCATGCTACCACATACATGTGGTAGTGATGTGTGTGAACACACTAGGACCGTCGGGGCATTTTTTCCCTCTTTAGGAGGTTTTTCCCCCCGTGCATTGTATATACGCCCATCACTCTAGGGCTATCTATCTTTCTATTGCACACTAAGTAATTTGAGAAATGTAGGACATATCGCATTTGTCTCAATCCTGAGAAATGTGTGTTTATGGTCCGATAGGGCATAATTCTGGGACATATTGTCTCACAAAACGGAATATCCACGGATTTAGAGAAGATAAAAGTTATAGTGGATATGCCTAGACCAACCAATGCGAAACAAGTACAGAGCTTTATGGGACATTGCGGATATTATAGACGATTCATTTACATGTACGCTATAATAGGCCAACCACTTTACAGGCTAATAGTGAACTTTGAATGGACAGAGGAGTGTGAGGAATCATTCAAGAAATTGAAAGAGGCACTCATTACTACTCCAGTCTTGAAATCACCAGATTGGGAGAAGATATTCCATGTGTATATAGATGCTTCGGCATATGCAATAGGATGCATTCTGGCTCAGCCAGAAGAAGGAAACATGGATTTTCCTATCTGTTACGCCAGTCGACAGCTCAACAATGCAGAGAAGAATTACACCACAACAGAGCGAGAACGATTAGGAATGATATATGCTGTGAAGAAATTTCGGCATTATCTTCTAGCCAACAAGTTTGTGTTTTTTACGGATCACCAAGCCTTGCTCTACCTAGTGAATAAACCATGCAATATTGGGAGAATAGTGAGATGGTTCATTATCTTACTGGAATTCGACTTCACGGTAGTAGTAAAGAAAGGAAAAACACATCTTAGAGCTGATCATCTTTCGCGATTGACGAATGGGGAAGACCCTATAGGAGTAGATGACGACATGCCAGACGCGTACTTGTTCAACATAGAAATGATACCGAAGTGGTCTCAAAATGTCGTTAGCTTATTAACCTATGGAGGAGAGTTTGATAGAAGAGAATACAACCAGAAACATATTGCTATTCAGCAATCCAAGAATCTTCAATTGGTTGCAGGAAGGTTGTATCAATTGGGAAATGATCATGTTTTACGACTATGCATCAATCCTGAGGAATATAATATATATCTATGCAAAGCACATGTTCAGGAATGTGCATTTCATTGTTCAAGAAGGAACACATATAGAAATTTGTTACAATTGGGAGTCTATTGGCCAGGAACGAAAGAAAGCGTACATGAATATGTCACTGTATGTATTGTATGTTCATCAAAACCGCCAGCAGAGTATTCTACATTATATCAGATAATGATAGCTCCGGAATGGAATCAGTATATTGTTGAATATCTCACAAATAGAACTTTCCCAGAAGGAACGTCAAAAGCTCATCAGAAATATGTAGAGACAGAAGCTAGAGATTACGCTTTAATAGGAGATCAACTCTATAAGAGAGGTAAAGACAACCAGCTTAGGATTTGCGCATCAGAGTCTGAGTATATGATAATCATGGAGCAAGCTCATGGAGGAGTAGGTGGAGGCCATTTCTCAGGTGATAAGACAACAAAACTTGTCTTAGCCGCAGGAATATGGTGGCCAACATTACATATGGACGCTGAGGAATACGTTAAACGGTGTGATGACTGTCAGCGGACCAAAGTACCACTTAAAAGAGATGATATGCCGCTTAGACCAATGATGGGGGCAAGAGCTTTTGCAAAATGGGGGATTGATTATGTCGGACCCATTTCACCTCCTGCATATAAGACTCATGCACAATACATCGTTGTGGCTACAGACTATCTAACAAAGTGGGTCGAAGCAAAGGCAACTCAAAAAGCAGATGCCAGGACCACGGCACAATTTCTATATGAATACGTCTTTGTACGATATGGATTGCCAATAGAAATTGTGAGTGATCGAGGCACACATTTTATAAATGAAGTGATAGAGATCCTTCTAGATGAATTCATGGTAATCCATAGGAAATCAGCCCCGTATCATCCACAAGCAAACGGACAAGCTGAAGCAACAAACAAAACCATATGCACGGTCCTTACGAAGATTGTATCTGAGTCGAGAACTGACTGGGATCAGAAGTTGCATTCAACATTATGGGCATATAGGGTAGCATATAAAACATCAATAGGAACGACCCCATATAACATGGTTTTTGGGCTAAATGCTATCTTACCAATAGAATTCTTGATTTCAACCTTAAGGGTGGCTAAGGATCTAAAGTGGACAGGGCACGAGCTTTCTGATAGAATAGATGACATGGAAAAGCTAGACGAGCTTCGCCTAAAAGCAGTAGCTTCTATCTACGCTCAAAAAAGGCGACAAAAGGAATTTTTTGATAAGCATGTGCGGACTAAAGAGTTTAAGGTTGGGGACTATGTTCTAGTTTACAGCATGCTAAGAAGCTTAAAAAGCGAGGGATGGGACCTCTGGTGATTAAAGATCTATCACCAAGTGGAGCCGTCAAGCTTGCTACATTAGACGGAGAAGAAATGCCCAATTGGATTAGTGGATGCAGAGTGAAAAAGTATCTTTTGCCGCTAACCCAAGACATGCTTCTCAAAATACATCAAGAAAAGCTGCGTGTCCAGAAAAAGAAAAAGATTGTGGAGGGAGCGCAAGCCGAGGCGAAGGAAAGAATGGAGAAAAGAAGACTACTGCGTTAGAAACAGCGCAATGAAGGAGCAATACGAATAAACGCAGTCAGTATAACAGAAATGGATAATGACAAAGAAGAACCCATCATTGAATGCAAAGTAGGAACCAACCAAATCAAAGCCAGAGCACTATTGGATTCAGGAGCTGAAACTAACCTACTTTCACTCAGTTTGTATAGACAATTGACAAATGACACTAAATTACAAACTGCCAAGCAAGAGTTACAGAGTTACTCTGAGAATTCAATCAAAACTGTCGGATGCACAGTTTTATATATACAGATTAACCAGTATGTGTATCCTCATATGTTTTACCTGGTTAAGGACCAAGCTACACAACATCCATTATTGCTAGGACAACCATGGCAGAAGCAATACAATGCAATGATTGACTCGAGTTCTAAATCAGTGCTTATCAAATACGAAGGTGAAAGTCAATCAGTTAAGTTCACCAAAGGAGCAGAGCCACTCCAAAGGAAGAATCCAAGAACAAAGGTAAACAACAACCAGGGAAAAAGAAGAAGCAATGGCAACCAAAAGTTTCTATACAACTGGATTGCTCTTCGACGAGGAACTCTCAACATTGGATAAGGAAGACAAGCAATAATATAACGGCTCAACCTTGGGAAAAAACGGAGTCAACGTTGATATGGAGACCAAAAAAGGTTGTGCCAGAGAACACAAAGGTGGAAAACAGAGTCTTCAATACCAGACAACAGAGTGATTCCAAACAATCAAGGACAGTGAAACAGATCTGGATTCCAAAGAAGTTCATGACGGCACAAAGCTATAGCAAGCAAATTTGGATCCCAAGGATTTGAAAAGAGGAACTCCCTTCAGCACAATCCACGGAAACTCCTAGGTATTTCAAGGCGAGGAAATCAACACAAAGAACAAAGCAGGTTTGGGTCGCAAAGAGTTTGTGGCAAGCACAAGCTAAGCGGAAGCAGATTTGGATTGTGAAAAAGAACAACAAGGTAAAGAAGAATCCATCTACTGATTCTACTACCGAAGTGCCAAAACCAACCCAAAACCTGACCACCAACCCTTCAATCAAACAAAGAGCAGCTTTATTGGAAAGACTGTTGTATCATCGCTCTGCAATTGCATTGGGAACTTATGATCAAAACAACTACAATGCTTCGCCCACAGACACTTCATAGTCGTCCAGGAGGACTCAGACTAGGAGGGGGGGAGGTATACAGGTATACAGGAGCTACAAAGCAGCTACAAGCGACAAAAACAAAGTAAAACAAAAAATTATATTACAAGGGCAGTGTCTTATATGATTTTGCAATTTTTATGTTTGATTGCGGATATTAATATTTATGCCCTTATATACCTTGTTTTGCAACAAGAAGAGATCAAATGATGAATTTGGGTCTCTAGACGTGTAAATATCACTAAATAAGAGTGTTTTTGGAGCTAAAAAATGAAAAAAAGTGGTAATCCAAGTCCAGAAATCACAAATAAGTGTATATTCATATACACAGGGTTACCAGCTATTTATTGTGTATGTTTGGAATTTTTTGGCTTCAATTTGCTATTTTCCTTTATTTTTTATGATTTTCTTAATAAAAGTAAACGAAAAATAAAAAAGCAGGTGAAACGAGATTAGAAAAAAGAAAAGAATAGATGGTGATGATCCTAATGACAAGGGCAACCCATGGTAAAAATTGAGTACAATTCGAGAAAAGTTGCAGAAAGCCCGAAATGACAGAATTTTGGCAAAGTGGACAGATTTCTCAGAAATAGGTCAAACGGAGTCCAAATTGAGAAATTTCAAATCCTAAAGTGCATTTCACGACGAGATAGGAGCACATGTCAAATTTGGTAACAAGTGATCAGGGAAGTCCGAAGTTAAGTATTTTTCACATCACTTTCAAGCTCATTTCCACTATTACCTTCTTGGAAAGAGCAAAGAGCACACAGGAGCATCCAACCTTCTACAACCTTCTACGACTGCTACGAGAGCTCAGAGGACACCAGACATGAGAGGTAGACTCGTTGCCATAAGTTTTTGATGCTTATCATTAACTTTTGTCGCGAAAACTGACCAAAACCAAGAAACAAGAGCAGACGGGGAATGCGGTAGAATGCTAGGTAGTGGCACAACCGCCTAACCAAACCTTGCAAGAACTTATAGGTGGGTTACCCTAGTATAGAAGATGGGTTTCTAACACTCAAAGCTCGAGAAAGAACGACTGGAAAAACCCTAGGTCAACAGAGCCTGCAAGAGGCAAACAAGAAAAAGTTGTCGAAACGACACAAAACTTCTCAGGAAGCTTAACAACATCGACGGCAATGCAACCATGGAGTATCTCCAGGTTTGGACCACCAAAAGTAGGTCGGAACAACCGATTCGGCTGCGGACACACAAAGCGTCATTTTGGCATAACGGTTGAAATTGATGACCGAATGAAATGAAACTTCACAAGCAGCTTCAAATATACATGGATGACTTATGTTTGCAAGCAAAACCCAAAAGAAAGCTGATTCACTTACCGATGGTGAAAAAGACGCTTTCGGGCAACCAAAAGGAGAAAGATGGAGAACGGGGAGCCAAAGTCAAGTTCAACCAAATAGATGGCTTCACAACATATCCAATGAGCTGGAAATGCAACTCTCGACAAGAAAAGTTGAAGAAATTCAACTCCAAGGCAAAAAGACGACTTCGGAGACTGAAATGCCTATAAGGGGGCTTTTTAGCTAAACTGATGACTTTTTAAGTTGAAAACTAGTTAGCAGGGCTTAGGGCACTAGCACAAAGCATTCTTTGCACAAAAAAAACCAACATTTCAAGAAAAGACATCATACGCGTATGATGTCTCACAGCATGAATTTCACATCCATTTCAACATTTGAGTGCATAGCCTCATTCCACATGTTAATCACATCCTATGAACCAAGTATCATAAGAATTGGAGTTAGAAAACCCAAGGAAAACCAAAAAGACGCAAAGTAGGCCATAAAATTGATTTTTGGTCCTAATTTTGTCAAAATAACTCCAAACTCATTGAAACTTTGTAGGATTGTTGATTAACACATCTACAAGCTATCTGGAACCAAAAAGCACCATTTTGACACAAAAGACATCATACGCGTATGATGTCTATTTGCACTTACAGAGCCAAAACTGCTCATTTGTCATCATACATCCATTATATATATCTAATACATGCTACATATGAAATTTGGAACCATTTGGTCAAGAGGATCACCCCATTAGCCCAATTGAGGGAAAATCCTTCACCTAAAGCCTATTTTTGGCCCAAATCCAACATACTCAAGTCCAAACCAAGATTTGAGTAGAAACAGCCCTTCACTAGTACATGGGGAGTCCACAGAACCAATCCCATGCAAAATTGATGAAAAAGACATCATACGCGTATGATGTCTCCAGAGCCATTTTTAACCCAAAATCTATCCAAACTTCATAAATCCACTGAATAAGCCTATCTAAAGCCAAATCCAAGCTTATAGAGAAATTTGATCTAAAAATACACTAAAAGACATCATACGTGTATGATGTCTCACTATGTGATTTTGGCACCTCAGGGCTTCAACCACCAAACAGAAGTGATCTACATGCCATTTGAAAGTGAACCACCAAGTTTTATCCAATTTGGATCATAAAATCCAAATCCCTTTCAAAATTTTGCCAAGAGCCGGAACTGGACTAAACTGGCCAAAACTTGACCAAATGGGATCCAAACTCAAATACAAGCATATGATACTCATGTATACACTATCAACTACAAGCACAACCAATATGAAGTCATTTTGACACAAAAGACATCATACGCGTATGATGTCTCCAGCATGATTTTGAGCCCATTTTGCATATTTTTTCACCTACCTTGCATCCTTAGGCCCTGAATACCTCATGTTTCAATTTTCAAGTCATTTGAATAGTTAAAAGCTTCATTTCGGCTTTCAGTACTAAAAAGACGCTAACTTCTGAAATTGGAGTACAGGATCCATGGATTCCGCCAAGTCATCGGCAACGAAGAGAAAAAGACCGACAATCAAAGATGCTCTTGCAGAAGCGGAATCCTTTGACATTCCAGCAGAAACCCTCAAGCCAACCAAAACTTGGGTGGAGGAAGCAGTATTGGAGAAAGAGGGAATAAAGATCTACCAGGGGACTTTCAGAGATCCTCAAGGGCAAGCGGTGGATGTACCAATGATCCCACAGGAATTGGTAGATTATAGCAGGTCAGAAGACATTAGCAGGTACCTAGAAAGGGCAGACTTGCACAGTTTCTTCACCTCGAGACCATCAGGTGTGGATACAAGAAGAGTGTACGAGTTGGCAACATCCATTCAGAAGGATGGAAAAGCCACATTGACAACCGTGGATGGAGAGAAAGTAGAAGTACAGATCACTCCACAGCTCATTGCAGACGCATTGAAGCTGCACAACAAAGGGAGCTCGGTCAGGGAAAGAAGGGAGACCATAGAGGTCTATGGGCCCAAGAAGCAAAATGCAACCTATGGAGATATGGCGGACCCAAGAGCGGCAACCCTTTGTCGACTGTACAACCAATTTCTTCATGTTTGCAGTAAAAGACCGCAAAAGTATACGACACCACCCCATGCCATTGCGACCACCATCACATGGGCATTAAAGAGCAATATGCCAAAAGAGGTGAATTACGCTCAACACATCCACGAGCAAGTAATTGCCATGCACAACGAGAAGCCAAAGTACATAGGAGGAGCGGAAATTCTGACAAGAATAGCTTATGAAGCTATTGGAGCTAGAGATCAGTGGCCAAAGGTTCCCTCCCAGAATGAGTGGCTTAAAGAAGCCGACGAGGAGGAAGAACAACCCGAAGTATCCAAGAGGGCATCCACAAGAGCACGCCGGAAACTAGAAGTAGTTATAGAACCTGCAGAGGATGTGGACCAGCCGCTTAAGAAGAAAGTAAAGAAGAAGGTTGCTCCCAAGCAAACCAAAAGTCAAAAAGCGGCAAGAATGGAAAGACTAGTGGAGCAGTTTCGAGCGGAAAGAGCTCTAAAGGGTGACTTTGAAGAAAAGTGGGTGCCAGACCCCACTAAAGTCGGAACTAGCTCAGCCAGGCCACATATTGATCAATACGATCAATATATTAAAGCTTATGAGGAGTCAGAGGCTATTCTGGAGCAGCAACCTGTCGAGCCATACACTGAAGAGGAGGTACAACAATTAAAAGCTGAGCTGAAAAAAGACGACAAGGGGAAAAGGAAAGTAGATGAGTCTGCTAAGCCTCAAGAGAAATATGGGCAAGCCGACAAAGGGAAAGCCAAGGAAGCTGAGGACAGATATCCCTCTATGACTGATGTACCAAGCCCTAAGAAGACGGAAAAAATTGTGGAGGAGACCACAGTAGAGGTGGACACAGATGATTTGGAAAAGCCAGAGGCTGAGACCAAAGAAAAGAAGATAGATCCAGTTCAGCAAAAGAGAAACGATTATGAGGATCTGGTAGAGATAGGATACACCGAAGAAGAGGCCCTTGAGGCAGTTTATGGGATCACCCTACAAAAACAAGATGAACGGAGAGGAACGGAGGAAAAAACAAAGAGTAAAAAGGAAAGTGAAGAGAAACTGGACGAACCGAAAGCACTAGAAGAGCCAAAGCCAGTGGAGGTGGTGGCGGAAAGAGCTTTAGAGTTGACAGATGATGATGAAAAAGACATGCACATGGTGCATGAACTGCTCAGCAAGATAAAAGAAAGGTCCAAGGCAAAGGAAGTAGAGATTGAGACAACCAAACAAAGGGAAGCGGAGTTGCAGAGAAAATTAGAGAATGCTATGACTGAATCTGAAAGTCATAAAGCATCACTCTATGACGCGGAAAACGAGAGAAACGGCTTGATACTCCAGCTAGCCGAGGCTTCAAGAGAAGTAACAAGTGCACAGGAAGCAAGGGAGCGAATAGAGGATGAGTTGGAGGCGGCCAAGGATGAGCTCATTGAGCTAAGGGAGAGAGTCGAGCTCCAAGAAAGAACAATCACTAGACTCAGGACTACCCCTAGAGCTAGCAGAGCAGGAACCGTACAAGAGGGAGCTATCATACCAGCTTTGGAAGACCAGGTCCGAAGCTTACAAAGAGAGCTGAGATTAGAGCAAGTGTAAAGGTTGCACATTGCGGAGGGATCATTGGCCGCAGAGGAGAGGCTCACATTAGAAAATCAAACACTACGGACAGAGAATGAGGCCCTCCGCAAACAGCTCCAAGATCTACAAGAGCAACAAAGAAGAGAGACAGAGACACCACAAGAAGAATCGGGTGGAGCACCCATAGAGCTACCAGAAACTGGAGAGGCAACCACAATTGAAGATCCAGCCCCAGCTCAAGAGGTGCCCTCGACTTCAAGAATCTCTGAAGAAGAAGAACAAAGGCTCCATGACCAAATAGAAAAGTCAGCAGAGGAGAGTGCCAAGGCGGAAATGGAATGGGAGAGGAGACTCCTAATCTCCATTAGACTTCAGGGATTAGACACAAAAGTGCTCCATGAACAGTGGATGCAACCCAGCCTGCCTTTCCCTTTGATAAAATTTGAAGTGCTAAAGACGAAAAAGAGAATAGAGGAGGAGCAGTATGTCGCTCTTTACGAAGGCGACATCACAAAGGAGGAACAATCAAAGAAGATAGTAGATTCACAACCTAGATGGAGGAAAGGTTGGCTGAACAAATACCCAGTCTACCTCATCTACTTGGTGGAGGCACCAAAGGAGATTCGGGAGGATGCAACCTTCTGCCCGGTGCCAAGAGTCAAAAACTGGAAAGAGCATGGCAGGATTGCAGAAAAGAAGCCAAATTGGCTTAATTATCCCAGGATGCCAGGACCAAAGGCAGGAGAGAGAATAGGTGAAGCCTACATGGTGAAAACCCTAACGGGCACCATCAAGGTCTTTACTGGCTCTCCTGACCTTTCATGTCAGATGCTCAAGAAAATCTGCAGGACTCTCTTAGCTTGCATTGAAGTGTTCGCGTCAGATAAAGCCACGACCTCGAGTCTACTATCGACGGCCGACACGGTGATTGATATGATGTACGATCTTTCATTGCAGCGTTCTCCAAAAGTGTTACACCTCCTATACCAAAGGATTATGTTTTTGCCTAGCTTCCACATGCAAACATTCGAAGAAGCTTTCTACACCGGCTTTTTCACCCACGAAAGCAAAATATTCGGCCCAACCTTGACCATCGGCAACCTATGATACGAATCACATTTGCAGATGCTCAAGACGACAGGACTTTATTGACCAAGCATAAAAGTCATGTCAGGGACGACATGAACGCGGAGGGGGGGAGTGTTGAGCCAGCAGAGGATCACACCCACATTTTCGTTCACACTCATCATTTTGTAACCATTGATTGTAATAAATGTCTTTTCGACATTAATTTTGATTTGAGCCATTCATTAAGTAACGGGACTCAATTGAGTTTCCAGCTTGTAATCCCGAAGTAATTTCACTTGCTGATGTAATTAGTTAGAGATGTTCTCACCTCCAAGGCTGAGGTATATAAGCCAAAGTTTTTGTAACCTAAAGGATTCAGATGATTAATCAAAGTGAGTTTTTGAGCGCTGTGACTGTGTCTGAGAGAGAGTGAGAGTGAGAGAGTCTTATCTACTTGCTACGTGAGCTACGGAGCCGCCATTGGAGAAGCGACACCGCCATTGTGTTAGCAACGGCGAGAGCTACGCACAGATACCAAGAGTGCGCGCTATCGGCTTCTATGTGTGGTAAGTTCCTACGAGCTTCGGTGTGAGTTTTCTTCCAACTCGTGTGTCGGAATTGAGCGTGCAACATATCTATAGAACCACAACGAGTAGAGCTACGCATTAGTACCATCGGGTCAAGTTTCGATCACCTGTATTTTTCGGCCTATCTTCATACGCGTTTACCGCACGGAGTGGTTATAGGTTGATTTTGCAGTTCAAGTCTTTAGGGTGTTGTTCTTACCTAGTGTATAGACTTCCCCTTGAGTTTGAGATCGATTCAATGATTCTTGATTCTGTTTCGTATAGCATTCGTTCGTAGTACGGATTTCAGTCACTTGCGTATTTTAGAACTTAGATTTGATTTCCTTAGTAGTGATTGTCATTAGAAGGTCGAGTAGGTGATTTGACACCCACCTAGTTGTTTCCATGCGCGTGCGGGTCAAGCTCCGTCCTCGTCTGACAAATTCTATTGTTGGTTGAGTTCTCACTATTTAGCTTCCGCTAGCGGCGTAACCGTCTTAACATTATGTCTCTTAAGTCAAGGTCAGTAGCATACTCATCTATCATAGAGGATAGATCACTGTGAGTAGCTATAGACACCGCATTAACTTTGGGTCGTCGTGAAAGTGCATGGGCCACTTGATTGTGCTTACCAGCTATGTGAGCAATATGGAAATTAAATTGCGAAAGCTACTACAGCTCTCGACTCTTGGTCGAGGCCATCTTTATTCCCTTTTCCATGGAGCTAGGCAACAATACAAACCTCCCATCCACAGCAAGATCGTCAAGTTCAAAAACGGTTCCCCTACATGTTTGGTTGCCAAAGGACTTTGCACCCTCAAAGTGTCATTACTTGTTGCAAATTGCACAACAACCACATGGTGCAGGTCACTCATAACACTACTAGTGTGCAACAGAGGATCATTCATGTAGAGAAAGATGCACAAACTCTTCAGCAACATGTGGAAGAGAAGGATGGTACGATTGCAAAGCTTGAGGGTACCATATTGAGTTTGAAAGAGACACCTTTAGGTGCAAGGGAGCATAAGAGGAGCTTTTCATCCATAGAGATCCTTGCTTCCAAAGGTGGTGCTCGAAAGAGAAGAGTTATAGCTACAAGGTGCATTTTGGAATACCCTATCATATTTCCTACATGTATGAAGTCGCTTCTGTGGTAATTTTTAATTCTTATTGCAGGAATTTCATCCAAGAGACATGTGGTAGCCAAAGCCAAGAGGATCCCATTCATTTGCTTACTAGTTTCCTTAAGAAGGTAGATGTCATAGCACTTGTGCACACACCAAAGGAAAAACATATCAATGATGCTGTAACCAAGGAGGTGATCCATAAGTTTTCTAATTTCGTGAGTGTTGTTGATGTGTAGAAGGCCTGTGATGAAGTTGGCATTAGTACAAAGGGTTACACTACACTACATGGCCTCAGCAAGAATGCTTTGAGGGAACAAGGTGTTGGGAATGGGATCGAGCTAGCTATGGTGGATGAACAAGAAACATAGCGTCAATGTGTGAGTGTGTGTGTAAGCAAGGTTATCACTCAAGTGAATTAGGTTCCAAGATAGAATTAGCTTGGACTCATAAACACAATCTTGAGTATTGACTTAGCTTAGCACAAGCTCACCATAGACAAGCATGTAGTGCAAAATAGAGTTGTGTTTATTCATTCATGAAATGAGCTTTAAGTAGCTCTACAGCCTTGCTCCACAGTATGTGGGATAAATCCACTCTCCTCTCTTTGACTCACACTTTAGGAAAAAGCTCACACTTTACAATCCTCCCCTTGAGGTTTGGACTATGACAAGATACTGAAGATGCAGAATCCACACAGGATGATAAGTTGCTATCTACACAGGTTAACAAAATCCACAAAGGATAGTGATGTCCACACAGGATGATAAAATCCACACAGGAAAAATCCACAAAGGATGGTGATATCCACACAGGAAAAAGTCCTCCCCTACAAGTAGAGAGGCTGCATCTTCAAAATGGGTCTTCATAAAAGACAATGTTGCTCTCGTCTTCATCTCCTTTGTCTTCTACCATGTGAGTTGATCCTTTGATAGTTCTCTTCACTTCGTGACTTATGTTGCTGCTTCTACTGCTGCTGCTTTCTTCACTGCTACTGCCTCCATTTGAGTAGCACCGAGAAGGAGGGTGTCCCTTCTTACCACATTTGTTGCAAGGTTTGTTTGTGTAGCAGTCTTTTGCTACGTGTCCCATTCTTCCACATTCATAACACATTCTTCCGTTTGTCGATGTCGATGGCGAATATCTTCCCCTTGAAGATGTTGCAATAAAAACAAGGTGAGTGAACCTTTTTGCTTTCTTTCTTCTGCTTGGACTGAGTTGATGACATCTTGAAAAGGTGGCGCTGGTTCTTTTTGTGACTAAGTAGTCATAAGAAGGTGGAAGTGCACTTAATAGTATGGCCACTTTGTTATCTTCAGGTACTTCAACCTGGATGTAAGTGAGCTGCGTGACAATGCTCTTAAGCCTATTCACTAAGCTAGCAATGTCCTCCCGTTCAATCATAGTAATTTTGTAAAGCTGTCTTTTAAGACTAACTTTACTTCTTTTGGCCGTGGCTCCAAAATTTCTTTCTAAAACATGTCAGGCATCATGTGCATGCGTACATTCGTCTATGAAATGCACATAATTGTCATGCAAGGAGGTGATGACGATTCCTAACGCTTGTTCGTCTTTGGCCAAATTCTATGCACTTGCTATGAGTGTAGATGCCCTAGTGTGCACTCCATCGGGTTCGGCTTGTTGGAGGCAGTGCTAATGACATACCACAAACATTTTTTCATAAGGTAACCTCTTAACTTCATTTGCCAGGTGTGAAATCCTACCCCATTGAATTTTTTTATTCCCTTGTCCCCATTTGTGCTAATAGAGGGGTCTTAGCTTAGGAGACTCTCCTAGCCAGTGTCTGCCTCTTTACACGGTGCACAAATAAAGAAAGATGATATTTATTTGCAAGTTATTGTGCTTGGCTCCAAGATTTGAAAAGATTTTAATGAGAAAGAGAATAAGAGAAAATTCCTTTGAATTTTGTGAAGCTCCGCTTCACGGGTGTGAAGCCACTCTTTACAAAAATAATCGCTTGATTGCTCGAGGAAGCTTTTGTCCTGAAAAGCTTGTTCCTTTGATAAGCTTTTGATGCTCTTTACTTTAAGGCTTTGAGGTTCTCGAAAGTCTCCTTTGGATGTTGGAATCTACCCTTGGGTTGAAGATCCCGTGTTGCTTCAGGTTTGCTGCAGGTGGGAATTGTTTTGAAATAGCCAAATGAAAGCTTTTGAAGTTCTTCGGACAAGAATTGTTGAGTGAATGTGATGCTTCTTGAGATCAAAACCTGTTAACCCTCACGGCTCCCGGACACCCTATCACCTACGAGACGGACGTTGTAACCTACGGTGGACATTGTATTATTTATTTGGTAGAGTCAGGTACCGGGCTTGTCGGTCCAATAGGAAAAGGGTAAGAGTGATCGCCGATGAGAGGCGCACTCTAACTGGGACATTCAAGGGATTAGTTGGCTAAGCATGGGAGCCCAAGTGTGAATGGGGTGAGCTCATATAAAAGCCAACTAAACCTAAAATTCACTTATTCTCTCATTTGTGCAATAGAAGAGTTCTCTTGCTCCATCTCCATCTCCATCTCCATCTCCATCTCCATCTTCTTCTTCTTCACCTCCTTGTGTGTGTGTGTGTGTGTGTGTGTGTGAGTGAGAGAGAGAGAGAGAGAGAGAGAGAGAGAGAGAGAAAGAGAGAGAGAGAGAGAGAGAGAGAGAGAGAGAGAGAGAGAGAGAGAGAGAGAGAGAGAGAGAGAGAGGGCAATCGAGCATTGCGGTGGCACGACGGCGGTGAAGCGATTGAGCGCGACGTAGTGGCGTCTCCTTCTTCTTCGCGGCGAGGAATCCTCCACAGCAGGAGCATAGAGCGGTGAGTGACACACCATTGCCCTCTTTTGAGCTTACTAGTTAAGCTAGTTGTGTGCTTGGAGCCGTCTGTGGCTCGCACACAGTGTTAGGCAAGTCCCTTGCTTCGACAGTGCGGCAAGGAGTGCACATTTTTGGCACCGCTGCCGGGGAATCGCCCTGCACTAAGCCCAAGAGGCACTTTGTGCTTCTTCTATGAGTTGCTTGTAGTAGGAAAGAAGAGGAAGAGGAAGAGGAATGAGTTATTTTTCTGCAAGTTGTTAATTTCTGTATTGTCTGCAAGTTCTGTGATTTCTGCATAATCTTGTCTTTTCTGTTTGCACACAGTCTTTGCACAGTTAGTAGTCGTTAGCTTGTTCGCAGTGAATGAGTAAGTAAGTAGGTAGACAGTTAGCAATTTCTGTTTGCACACAGTCTGTACACAGTTTTCTGTTAAGGTTTGCCTGCACACAGTCTTTGCACAGTAAGGTAGTGAGAGAGGAAGTAGGTGGATAGTTAGCTCACTGTCAGTAAGCAGTTAGCAGAGTGGTTAACAGATTAGTTAGTGGTTAGCAGCACTGTTAGTAAGTAGATAAGGTAGTGAGCTGTGAGCTGTGGACAGAGAGGTTAGGTAGGTGTTGACAGTGTGTGTGGCCAAGAAAGGGTCACCTAAACCGCGCGCGGTTGTCGCCTTAATTTTTTTTAATAAAATAAAATAAAATAATTAATTTAAAAAAATTAAAATTAAAAAAAACCGAAAATATTTAAGCGTGAGTGATTGGGGGGCTACACTAAAATTTTGATCGAGATCAGGATCATTTGCCCAAGCCCAAGCCCAAGCCCAGGCCTTAGTCCTCAATCTTGTGATATATTTTAGACTCACTCTTATATATATACCCTACCCCCTCAAGAAGGAATGAGAGCATGTGGGGCAAGTCCTCCACTCTCCTCCCTTCTCTTCCCACTTGCACCCTTAGACTTTCTAATTTGGGCCTAGTTCCCTACTAGAAATTGACGGTTTTAGGGATTTCGAGGGCATAAAGTGACCAAACGGAGGGTTGTAAAGCACGGCACGTCCCTCTGACTGAGACGTTCATTTTGAGCTATCATACGTTCTATTCTATAGCTGGGTCAGAAAAAAAGAACCAAAAAATAATTAAAAAAAAAAGACTTGGGTTGCAAAACACCCAAAAATACTAGGTGAGCAGCCTTCACGGGCACTCACTGACACTTCTAGGGGATCCAAGTCATATGAACCTACGCTCTGGATGAGTGTTAGAGCACGAGCATATTGGTAGTGCCTCCATTTACGTGGGCACCCATTATTCCTCCACCCTAGGTTCTGGGCCTTCGGCTGGGACTCAAGGTAGCGCGACCCAAGATCCTCATATCGCGTCTAGTGATTCTTCCTCTGACTACGAAGTCATGGAGGGATATCCTACACCAAACCCTGATAGTTCAAGTCAATACATGCATGCCATGGGCCCACGGCCCGGGTCCAACGTGTTTAGCCGCTTAAAAGAGACCCTTAGTAGAGCTACTCGCTCCGAACATGCGGTTAATGAAATAAATGAAGGGAGTGGGGAAGTAAATTCGTCATTCATGCCTAAAATAGACCCTATGCTTCTTGAGAGTGTGCATGTGAATGTTCCATCCACTGCACCTCGTGATCCCTTAGGACTATCTCCCTCTGAGGTTTTACTACCTGATGGTAGGAGTCTTGCCGAAGTACAAGAGATCGAACGCTATATGCAAGCAACAAGGGAGAGGGAAATTGAGAACCTACGAAGGCTAGAACAAAGTCGAGCCCTGAAAGCAAAGGCTCCTATGACAACAATCATGCCAGCCGAGCAACAGAGTGCTCCCAAGGTAGCAGTCACGGAGGGGCAAGCGATGGGGAGCAATAATGCTTCCTCTTCGAGGGAAACCTCCAGCACACCAGGCCTAGATGGGATATTCCTAAACAAAAATTGGGAGTATGACCTACAAGCAGAAGCTTTAACTGATCGGTACACAGGACACACCTATCATGTGGGTTGGTTAGATGTTCTACAATCCACATCGGGTGCTACTAGCATAGATGAGCAACAACAGAAAGTCTGTGATGTCCTCCATAGGATTGTCGAGTTAGAAAGACAGAACACATGGATCAACATGCCTTCAACATGCCTAATGAGATTCTTGGATACAGGAAAGGCCAACCAACCAACCCTATCACAAATGGAGACTCCCTCAGTGAGCCCCATTGATCCTCCATATGTTGTTTCGCCAGGAGCCTCAGTACAATCTGAGCCCACTAGTGGCAGCGTTACCTTCCCAGATCTAGCTCATCTTTCTCTTAATGACACTACGGCTACCATGCATATCCCAGTGGTGAGCATGACAAGAAGTACACCATGGAGTTCATTTGTTAATACTGCGCCGATGCCTAGTAGCACAGTGCCCCCAACTATACCTACATGTATGTATCAATCATGTGCACCTGTCGTACCTCAGCCTCATGTAGCTCCTACACCTCCGATTATTCCAAGAGCTTACAATCCACAATGGCATTA
This sequence comes from Adiantum capillus-veneris, assembly GCF_014529385.1. Taxonomy (NCBI): domain Eukaryota; kingdom Viridiplantae; phylum Streptophyta; class Polypodiopsida; order Polypodiales; family Pteridaceae; genus Adiantum; species Adiantum capillus-veneris. Next base: position 66,499,460 of record NC_140957.1, on the reverse strand, counting down.
TCCAAGCTCTTATACAAGTGGAGCCATGCCATTTAATAATAACATGCCATATCAGGCACCCCCTATGCCTAGGGCCACGCCTGTAAACTTTGGACCACGTCTGGTACACCACCATACAAAATATGGGACCCAAGAGCCGCGCGTATGCCAAGGCCAAGGCCAACTCCCATCTCACATGTGGTTCCAGGAGCACATACACCCATAATACCTGCTCAAATAGGAGATTTGGCAGCATTTGCTCAAACTATCGGTCGCTCTATTGCGAAAAACATGCGTAATGCACCTGATAGAGAGCCTAGGAGCAAGGCAGTTCAAGTAGCTAAGCTCACACAGAAATTCAGTGGAGACGGAGATGCTAGAAAGCATATGGAAGTCTTTGAACATGTGTGCGATTCCTTGGAAGAGCACAATGAGCTATATAAGTGTAAGGCTTTGAGTTTGACCCTATGCGGAAAGGCTGGAGATTGGTATAGAACCTTAAGAGTAGAAGAGAAAACGATCTACTCTACTCTTAGGAGATTGTTCTTGAAAGAGCACATATGAGAGGGAGTACTTTGGGGTGTAGCCTCTCAGCTCCAGAAAGCCCAACGAGAAGAAGGTGAATCCGTGAGAGACTTCATTAGTCGCCTAAAGAATTTGAATTCTCGATGCAATCCAAACGAGCGATTCAACAACAACCAATTGCTCGATAGATTCAGTAGGGGACTACGACATGAAAGTATCTATAATGGCCTGGTCATTAGAGGTATCACTACTTGGGAAGCAGTCACCTTGAATGCAATCCAATTGGAGGATAATTTAATGATTGCAGGAGAAAGAGTGTCTTACGAGCCGAAGTCTAGTAGCTCGCAAGCGTCAGGGCATGAGCCAATGAAGATAAAGCCAATCGTGAAAGAGCAAACGATATCTGAGATGACTTTGGCAGATCTCACCAAGGCCATCCAAGAAAGCCTTAGAGGTAATCGTGCTCCACAAAACACTCATATGTATCCAAGAAGGGAGCAACAATGGTGCTCAATTTGCTTGGGCCCATATACTACGAGTGAATGCCCTACTTTCAGAGTAAAGTTTAACAGGACTTGTAACGCGTGTGGTAGGTATGGCCATCAAGCGAAGGATTGCCTAATGCTTAAACGCATCATGGAAAATAGACCGCCTATAGCTTGGGTAGACTCACCTCGAGTTCCTGCATTGATGCCTACCCCACCCATGGAGCAACAGTTGTCATTACAGCACATGGTCCCTAGAACCCAAAATGTGGTCCAAACCACACCGTTGCCACCTCCAGTGCTAGGACCGCAACCCCCTCATCCAAGAGTTACACCTATGAACCAAATAGGTTGCGAGTCATCTAGTACTTATGTAGATTGCGAAGAGGACATAGACTCTAGTATCACCTATGGAGTCGACATGCTTGAGGAGTGTCCCATGTACTATATGGAAGACCATTGGGGACAAATCAAACCGGTATATCAAGCTACTGCGCTAGCAGCAAGAGGCCAAAACATTAATAGTTTTACCAGGAGACCACCTCTTCAGTGCTACGAATGTGGTGGACCACATCGAGTAGCTGAGTGCCCCATTAGAATGCAAAAGAATGTTGCACTAATGCAAACAATTCAAGGGAGTGCATTGGCAATGCCAATACTCACTTGTAATCGTTGTGGCATAGATCATTTGATCGCACAGTGTCCTAACAATCCAAACGCACCGAAAATCACACCATTGAACTTCATAGAGATTGTTGATGGGACACCACCAACTATAAACATAGTACCAGTAAACGCACTCACACGATCGATGCTCCAAAAACAAAATTATATTCTTGAGGAAAGAGACACAGCATCAATTGCCCAATCTCAAAAAAAGAAGAAAACACGAAGAAAGAGATCACAAAAAGCAGCAAAGTCAGACCCCATCTCAAAGACCAACATAGGGACTGGTGATGACCCCGTATATATGAACGACGCTGAAGAAGATTCTGATTCAGGTGAAACCCTAGAGACCAAAACGACCACTAACATAGAAACCAACAAGGAAGATCTTCATGAGCCACAATGGCCAGGATCCAAAAAGAAGATAGGAACTTACCCAAACCCTACAGAGGAGATTAAGCGAGTCAAGCATTTAAGAAGTTTGGTAGAAGATACCCAAAGGGATCTAGAACCAGCACCTAGGAAGATCCAGATTATAGACACCGTGTTCCCTACACAACAACACCCTCACCAAGTCCATAGACCCTTGGACATACCTAGTGTCATCCAAGAAGAAAGTGACTTAAAGTTATGGGAAAGTGGGCGTATTCACTTCTTAATGGAAAGAATGTTTACAGAGGGACTACCTGATCCTATCGAAGAAATGGAGATCCCATCTTCCCCACGTCAAGGGACTCAAGGCCAAAAGGTGCCGTTAAACATTGCCAAATTAATGGATTTCATGTCTTCAGAAGTTAGAACCGCCATCATGTCCAAACTATATAAACACCCCGAGCTAGTCTCAGCTCTTCGAGCCTTCCTCAATGGATAATTACATGCTAGATTACCACAGTTTGCACATATGAACAAACCTAACTCGGTAATGAATGATGAGGAACATTTAGCACCACCATCTGACCTAGCGGGACATGAATCTGTAATTGAAATACCCGTTAACAAGTTGGGGCAATACTTTGAAGGTGATGAATCTAATGCTACTCTACCAATCACTACTAAAGGATTAACTGTAAAGGGGGTCCTTGACGGTGGTGCGGGAGTCAGCATGGTGACAAAGAGTTGTTGGGAGTCTATGGGGAGACCTCACCTTGAAGCCACAAGCGTAGTGGTAAAAATGGCTAATGGATCTATTGTTACGCCTATTGGTATGCTAAAGGATCTCAGGATCAAGGTCTTGGGACATAAGGTAAGGCAGACTTTCATTGTTATGGATTTTTCCAAGCATCCTATGTCATTTGAGATGATCTTAGGGCGTCCATTCATGAGGGAAGCAAAAATGGTGCATGACTGGTCCAAAAACCACGTCTACTTACAGTTCCAAGACTCTGTCATTCGAGTTGATCTTTTAAGTGGTCGAACGCATCCTCTAGGAAATAAATTCATCATTGATAATCGATCAGACACAACAATTCACTCAGCTCCATTACAGTATTGTTACACGTGTAACGAAGACACGGATATTAGGGAGAACTCTCCTTATATGGATATCCTACCCGGAATGGCTGAGTCAGACAATGTCGATTGGGTACACCTAGCGGTAACTATAGATACATGGGGAGCTAGAGGAACAACCTGGGTAACACCAGATGGGGAAGAGATACCACACATTGCACCAATAAACATGTTAGGTGTAGCACATGTAACATCCGACGATAAGAAGGAGGCACACCTACCTGAGAGTGAAACCGATGATTCCTCAAAGGCTTTAGGCCAATACACATCAGAAACGGAATCTCAGGGAGAAATGGATTCAGAACCTGAGGAAACATCGAGTGAACCAAGTATAGAAACTAAACACTCAAGGCCTAATACGACCATCTATGGTAATTTATATGAGAGTGAAGAAGATACAAGTGAAGACTTATCAGGCGAGTCGAGTTCAAACATTTACCAAAATCAAAACCTTAACAAGAAACAAAGGTCACATAAGAGACGACGATATCGAGCAAATGTGAGAGCTAGGATAAACAAGGAAAGATCTACTGCAGAATGGCTTAGCTATCTAGGGGCATGTGATGCTCATCGAAAGCTAGTAGACAATTGGGGTGAACATCTCCAGAGTGTCATGTGGTGCAGCCCGCGACCCATTGACCTCGCTCAATTGGAGGTTACAGAGCCGAAATTGAGTCGAACTATAAGAAGACGTCAAAACCGAGAGTTAGCACAACAACAAAAGGAGGCAGAACTAAAAGAAAGGTCTCTGTCAGGACAAGAGCATATTGACTTACATACGACTCCTGAACATTTTAAATCTTATACCACGGGGGAGCAAAAGGTTGTGTATGCCAAAGCCCAACGAATACCTACCAATGGAAGCAGTGGAGTCTATGATGGTCCAGCGGTAGTTAAAGAGATAGAATTAGTAGAACCAGGTGAGGAGTCTAAACCAGTCTTTATTGCTCAAGACCTTACCAAAATTGAAGAGGCTGTACTTAAGGAGCTCCTCAAGGAATACAAGGATATCTTTGCTTGGACATATCATGACATGAAGGGCGTTCCACCTTCTGTGGTGCAACATACAATTCCCATGATCACCATTGCTAAACCCGTCCAACAATGACCCTATCCAATGAATCCTAAGTACGCCAAAATTGTACAAGAGGAGATTGAAAAACTTATCCAGTGTGGATTCATATACCCTATTGAGCACTCAGAATGGGTTTCTCCAATAGTCATTGTGCCAAAAAAGAATGGTAAACTAAGAGTGTGCGTGGACCTCAAGAAAGTTAATGCAGCTACTAGGAGACATCATTATCCCTTGCCATATTCAGAACATGTGCTTGAAAGAGTTGCGGGCAAGGAAGCTTATAGCTTTTTAGATGGGTACTCTGGTTACAATCAAATCACAATTGCATTAGAGGACCAAGCTAAAACTGCTTTTATCATAGAGTTTGGAGTCTTTGCATTTCGTGTTATGGCTTTTGGCTTAACAAATGCCCCTGCTACATTCCAATGATTGATAAACACCGCGTTTAAAGAATTTCTAAGGGAGTTTTGTGAAGCTTTCCTAGACGACCTTTGTGTTTATTCTTCTTGGGAGAAGCATTTGTTATATCTACGAAAAATATTTGAAAGGTGCAGATTTTATCGCATCTCATTGAACCCTTTCAAATGCCAATTTTGGGTTAAGCATGGAGTCATTCTAGGGCATATAGTGTCCAAGAACGGGATATCCACAGATGAGAGTAAGATTAAAGCCATTGTTGATTTGCCACCACCTACGAACTATAAAGGAGTTCAAAGATTTATGGGCCATGTTGGTTATTATTGAAGGTTTATTTTAAACTTTGCCGAGATAGCGCGTCCATTGTACAAGCTTCTTATCGAGTTTCACTGGACGGAAGAATGTCATCAATCTTATGAGTTATTAAAGAAGGCCCTAACAAGTGCTCCAATCCTGCGAACACCTGATTGGAATGTACCTTTTCATGTGCATATTGATGCATCAAACTTTGCTATTGGGTGTGTCCTAACTCAACCAGGAGAACATAAATTGGACTACCCTATTAGCTTTGCAAGTCGCCAATTAAATGATGCCGAGATGAACTACACTACTACAGAGCGCGAAGGTCTAGCTATGATTTACGCAGTAAAGAAATTTCGCAATTACCTTCTGGCTACCAAGTTTGTGTTTTATGTTGATCATCAAGCATTGCTATATTTGGTAAGCAAGCCGTGTTCCACAGGTCGAATTACACGATGGTTAATAATTCTTCTTGAGTTTGACTTCACCGTTGTTGTGAGGCCTGGGAGGAAACATGTCATGGCGGATCATTTATCTCGTATCCCTAATGGCGAAGCTCCTACGGGGGTTGATGATGAATTGCCTGATACTCCTTTGTTCATTGTTGAGACAATGCGTGAATGGAGTGAAAAGATTGTTAACTTCTTAGTTAATGGTTTTCCACCCAAAGAGCTGCAAAAAGATATAGCTCGAAAATTAATCAAGGAATGCGAACCCTATTGCTTACTGGCTGGAACTCTCTATAAGAGAGGAAAAGATGATGTTCTTAGACGCTGTGCCCGCGAGGATGAGTATTTATATATTCTACAAGAGGCACACATGGGCGTAGCTGGTGGTCACTTTTTAGGAAAGTTGACTGCCCGAAAGATCTTACAGTCAGGCTATTGGTGGCCCACTCTGTTTAAGGATGCATCACTTTTTGCAAAGGGATGTGATGAATGCCAACGCTTCAACAAGCCACAAAGAAGGGATAAGATGCCTCTACATCCCATCAAGGTAACCCAACCATTTGAAAAGTGGGGCTTAGATTTTGTAGGACCGATTAGTCCGGTTGCACGTAACACGCAATCATGATATATCATTGTGGCTACCGACTATGTAACCAAATGGGCTGAAGCAAAAGCAACACGAAAGGCGGATGCAAAAACAACAGCTAAGTTCCTCTTTGAGAACATTATCACACGTTTTGGATGTCCCTTTGAACTTGTGAGTGACAATGGAACTCATTTTATAAATGAAGTAATAAAAGAACTCACATCAAACTTCATGATATCTCACCACAAGTCTACACCCTATTATCCCCAAGCAAATGGCCAAGCTGAGAGTACCAACAAAACTCTCATCTCCATTTTGACAAAGACAGTTGAGGCTCATCGCACTGATTGGAACCTAAAGCTTACATCAGCTTTATGGGCTTATCGTACTGCGTATAAAGTTGCTATTAATTGCACACTGTTTAAGATGGTGTATGGCTAAGAAGCAGTTATGCCATGGGAGTTTGTCATTTCTAGTCTTCGAGTAGCTTCTCAAGAAGGTTGGGATGGTAACCCCTTAGTGGAGCGATTATATATCCTGGAAAGGCTAGATGAAGAGAGGCAATTAGCTGTGCGAAATGCTCTAGTGGAGAAGGATAGGAGAAAGAAGTGGTTTGATAGCCATTTAAAGGATAAAGACATCAAGGTTGGTGATAAAGTTCTTATGTACGGGGTACGTAATGAAAAGAAGAAATTGAAATACGCTGGTAAGGGACCATATCGAGTGTGTGAAATTACCCCGCAAGGTACCATTCGTGTGGAGACTCTAGATGGAGTTGAAACCATTGGATTCCTTAATGGGAGTAAATTCAAAAAGATATTATGATCCTCTAAGCCAGGAAGAGTTGCAAGCCATCCATCAAAAAAAGGCTGCCAAGGAACAAGCAGAGCTTAGAAAAATCCAAGCAAGAGTTGAGGCTCGAGAACGACAACAACGTCTTAGACGCCAACGAGAGGCTAATCTGGGAATCACACAAGCATTTTTCGAGGACACAGATGACGACTCATTAGAATCTGAGCCACCCCTACGATACCTAATTGAGCTAAATAGCCCCTATGGGAAAGTACTATACAATGCCTTATTAGATATGGGAGCTAAACACAATTTGTTATCCTATGGAGTTTGGTGTCAATTAGGGAAACCGAACCTATCTTCGAGTACGATGCAAGTCAAGGGCATTAATAAAAAGAAAACTGCTATTCTTGGAGTCCTTCAGACCCCTGTTGTCGGTGACAATGGAAGCATAGTGCATAGGTTTCTAGTCATGCCCGCGGGAGCTATGGAAGGCAACGTAAACCTGGGACGAACGTGGATGTTGGCAACCAAATGCACTATTGATTGGGATACTGGTAGTGACACGACGCGACCATCGACTCTTACCCCTATCATTCAAGCAAAGTCACCTACGTAGCAAACTCTAGCAAAGTTGAAGGATAGCCAACATTCACAAGCCAAGGTGGTTAACTCGTCTTTGTCGGCTACCCATGAACCTAGCACTTCAACACTTGTAGTTGCAGCAAGCAGTAATATTGCAAGTACTCAACCTGCACGACCTAAGAGTACATATCAATGGGTCCCCAAGGACTTACTTCCAACTACCTCAACCCTCCCATCCATTCCAAGAAAAAATTTCCCTGGAAAACCAAGAGCACGCTCTAGGAGAGTCAAGACCAAATCACGATGGATTCCAAAACGACTATTAGAAGCCCAAGGCTACTATGATGGAAATGAGAAAATTTGGGTACCTAAACGTAAAATGTGTCCTTATTCCACTTAGCTTAGGAAGGGGGGAGTTCCATGAAGCTTCTAGCTCCTCATGTAATACATCCATAGAGGTAATCTTAGAAATCAAAATTCACACAACTTCCTTTTAAAGGAACACATTCGTAAGTCCTCAGGAATACTACTACAAACCTACGAAGCGCAAAGATTCAAACTTGACAATATGTGACCTCAACTTCGTTGCTCGTCCAAACAAGAAGATTAAGATTATCACCTTTATAATGCATAGCTTGGACAATAGCTATGACATCCCTACTCACGTCGTCAGTGCCCAAGAGTAGGTTGAGATTTGTATAGAGGTCATTCATGCTTTGAACATACTCTACAAAACCAACGAGCTAAGTTTCTATCATCCTCCGGAGGTACTGGGTATACTCGACCATGATAAGGCTAGCATTTGTCAAGCTATAGTAAAAATGCTAGAAGCGCTAGAGATCAAAAGAACAGCATAAGGTGTTGTTAAGTCAAACAATAAGTCAGCTTTTTAGCTCCCCACTTCTATTGAATTTAGTACTAATTATCTTGAGGAAGAAACATTAAAAATGAACTTACTACGATGGATCGAACTTGAAGTGGTTCATTAGGTGATTCTTGAACACTGGGAGGTGTGGATTCCTGTGTAGCTTTATGGATGTCCACTATTGTAGGTGGAGGATGTGGAGAAGCTTTTACCTCTATGGATGCATTACATAAGGAGCTAGAAGCTTCATGGGACTCCCCTCTTCCTGAGCTAGGTGGAACAAATCGTTCTTTCTTCGGTACCCAAACTAGCTCTGGAGCAGGTATGTAGCATTCCGTGACTTTTTTCTTTATGCGATTGTTGATTCGTTTTGACGCTACAGGATTGGGCTCACATGGGTCAGGTGATAGATAAGAACACAATCTATGTTTTGGCACCCAGATTTGATCATTTCCTTTATAGTAGCCTTGGGCTTCCAATAGTTGCTTAGGAATCCAATGCCATGTTTCCTTACATTTCTTGGGGCGAGTGGGACGTTTCTTACAAGGCTTCTGTTTTTTAGCACTAACTATGGTCGCTAAAGAAGATTTAGGGACCCATTGTATGTTTTCTTTGTTGTATTAGGATGAGCCTTGTCAGAAGCTATATGCATTGCTTGTCGCATATTTAAGGGTACAAGTGGTGGCATTTCATCCCCCTCATGTGTTACCCAGGTTTTCCCCCTGTTTCCCCAAGTGTCTATGGTTGGTGCTAAGTGGACCCAATCCACATTGTCCGACTCAGTCATCCGAGGTATTACATCCATATAAGGAGAATCTTCCCCAACATTAGTGTCCGCTTTACACGTGTAACCATACTGCAATGGGGCCGAGTGAACTGTGGTGTCAGATCTATGATCTATAAACCTCTTTCCTAGAGGATGTGCTTGACCAGTTACAAGACCCACTCTAATGACAGAATCTTGGAACTGCAGGTAGACATTGTTTTTAGACCATTTTTGCTTCCCTCATGAAAGGACGTCCTAAGATCATCTCAGATGCCATAGTGTGCTTGGAGAAATCCATAACAATGAAGGTAAATCTTATTTTATGTCCAAAGACCTTGATCTTGAGGTCTTCTAGCATCCCAATAGGTTTAACAATAGACCCATTGGCCATCTTCACTACTATGGTTGTGGTCGCAAGGTGAGGTCTTCCCATAGTTTTCCAGCAATTTTTAGTCACAATGCTAACCCCAGTGCCACCATCAAGGATTCCCTTCATAGCTAATCCCTTAGTAGTGATTGGTATGGTCGCATTGGATTCATCACCCTCAAAGTATTGTCCCAACTTGTTCACAGGTATTTCTATAACAAGGTTCTCATCTAGGTTGGGTTGTGGATCTAAGTGTTCCTCCTCTATTGGCATCTCCCCAGCTCCATCCATCTGTGCAAATTGTGGTAGCCCAAACTTCAGTTCTCCATCGAGGAAGGCTCGAAGAGCTGAGACTAGCTCAGGGTCTTTATATAGTTTGGACATGATGGTGGTTCTAACTTCTGAAGACATGAAATCCATCAATTTGGCAATGTTTAACGGCACCTTTTGGCATTGAATCCCTTGACATGGGGAAGATGGGATCTCCATTTCTTCGATAGGATCAGGTAGTCCCTCTGTAAACATTCTTTCCATCAAGAAGTGAGTACGCCCACTTTCCCATGACTTTAAGTCACTTTCTTTTTGGATGACACTAGGTATGTCCAAGGGTCTATGGACTTGGTGAGGTTGTTGTTGCGTAGGAAACACGGTGTCTATAATCTAGATTTTCTTAGCTGCTGGTTCTAGATCCCTTTAGGTATCTTCTACCAAACTCCTTAATTTCTTGACTCGCTCAATCTCCTCTGTAGGGTATGGATAAGTTCCTATCTTCTTTTTGGATCCTGGCCATTGTGGCTCATGAAGATCTTCCTTGTTGGTTTCTATGTTAGTGGTCGTTTTGGTCTCCATGGTTTCACCTGAATCAGAATCTTCTTCAGCATCGTTCATATATACGGGGTCATCACCAGTCCCTATGTTGGTCTTTGAACTGGGGTCTGCCTTCGCTGCTTTTTGCGATCTCTTTCTTCCTCTTTTCTTCTTTTTCTGAGATTGGGCAACTGATGCCGTGTCTCTTTCCTCAAAAATATAATTTGGTTTTGGAGCATTGATCGTGTGAGTACGTTTACTGGTACCATGGGTAACTTGGTGATGGCTCCTCAGTAACTTCAATCAAGTTTAATGGCATGATCTTCAGTGCATTTGGATTATTTGGACCTTGGGCAATCAAATGATCTATGCCACATCGATTACACATCAGTATCGGTATTGTAGACGTGCTCGCTTGATTGGTTTGCATTAGTGTGGCGTTCTTTTGTAGCCTAATAGGACACTCGGCTACACGATGTGGACCTCCACACTCATAGCATTGAAGAGGTAGTCTCTTAGCAGTGTAATTGATATTTTGGCCTCTTGCCGCAAGAGCAGCTACTTGATATACGGGTTTGACTTGTCCCCAATAGTCCTCCATGTAGTATTGTGGACTTTCTTCAAGCACATCCATCCCATAGGCAATATTAGGATTTATATCTTCCTCACAGCCTTCCAAACAAAGCAATAGATAACTCATAACCCACTTAATTCACAGAAGTGATTCTCGGATGTGGTGGTTGCGGTCCTAGCACTAGAGGCGGTAAGGGTGTTGTTTGAACAACATTTTGGGCCCTAGGGAACATGTGTTTTGCTGTTTGTTCAAGAGGTGGGGACGCCATCAATGCAGGCACTCGAGGTGTGTCTGTCCATGCTAAGGTTGGTCTATTGGCCATCGCGCGCTTAAATACTATCCAATCCTTAGCTTGATGACCATACCTCCCACATGCATTGCAGTTCCCATTGAATTTTACTCTAAAAGTAGGACATTCACTGGTACTATGCGGTCCATAGCATACTGAGCACCATTGCTGCTCCCTTCTTGGATACATATGATTGTTTTGCGGAGCACGATTGTCTCTAAGACTCTCTTGAATAGCCTTGGTGAGATCTGCTAAAGTCATCTCAAATATCTTTGGCTCCTTAGCAATAGGCTTTAGGGTCATTGGCTGATGCTTGCGAGCTAATAGATTTAGTCTCAACAGACACTCTTTCTCCTTGAATCATTAAATTATCCTCCAATTGGATCGCATTGGTGGTAACTGCTTCCCAAGTGGTGATACCTCTAATGACTAAGCTATTGTAGATATCCTCATGTCGTAATCCCCTAATGAATCTATCAAGCAATTGGTTATTGTTGAAGCGCTCATTTGGATTACAACGAGAATTCAAATGCTTCAAGCGACTTATAAATTCTCTCACCGACTCTCCTTCCTCTCGTTGGGCTTTCTGGAGCTGAGAGGCTACACCCCAAAGCACTCCCTCTCGTATGTGTTCTTTTAGGAACAGTCTCCTAAGAGTAGGGTAAACCGTTTTTTCTTCCACCCTTAGGGTTCTATACCAATCCCCAACCTTTCCACTTAAGGTTAGGCTTAAAGCATTGCTCTTATGTAGGTCATTGTGTTCTCCTAGAGAATCGCATATTTGTTCAAACACTTCGATATGCTTTCTCACATCCCCGTCTCCACTAAATTTTTGTGTGAGCTTAGCTATTTGTACTGCCTTACTTCTAGGCTCTCTATCAAGCGTGTTACGCATATTCTCAGCAATAGATCTACCAATAGCTTGAGCAAATGTTTCCAAGTCACCTAAGTGACCAGGCACCGTGGGTGAAGGTGCTCCAAAGACTACATGTGAAGGAGTAGTTATTGGCATTGGGCTTCGCGCATAGGAAGCCCTTGGGTTCCAGGTTGGGTACGATGTTGTGTCATGTGCTGGTCCATAGTTCATATCGGTGGCCCTAGGCATACCAGACGTCGGATGTGACATGCTAATGCTAGCATGTATAGTCCCATGGAAATAAGAACTTGTGTATTGTGGTTGTGGAGCATAGGTAGTTGAAACAATGCGAGGGGTAGGGACTACATGAGTGTGATGACCCATAGGTGCATACGATTGGTACACACTTGTAGGTATTGTTGTAGGCATTGAGCTACCATGTAGTGGTGCTTTACTAACAAATGAGGTCCATGGCGTGTAGTGGTGTCATCAAGGGAAAGATGAGCTAGACTTGGAAAGGTGAAGCTATCACTTGTGGGCTCAGATTGCACTGAGACCCCTGGAGAAACAACATATGGAGGATCCATCGGACTTACCGAGGGAGTCTCCATTTGCGATAAGGTCGGTTGTTTAGCCTTCCCTGTATCCAAGAATCTCATGAGACCAGTTGAAGGCATGTTGATCCCCTTGTTCTGTCTCTCTAACTCAATGACCCTCTGGATGACCTCACAAACTCTTTGTTGTTAATCCTCCACACTAGTAGCACCCATTGTGGATTGTAGGACATCTAACCAACCCACGTGATAGGTGTGACATGTGTATAGGTTGGTCAGAGTCTCTGTTTGTAATTCATAATCCCAGTTCTCATTTAAGAACAATCCATCTAGGATTGAGGTGCTAGGGGTGTCCTTTGAGCTAGATGCAATGTTGCTTTCTAGGGGTTGTCCCTTACCGGTTGCTAAATCAGGAGCACTTGATTGCTCTCTTAGCAAGGATATTGACATAGGAGCTTTCGATTTTAACTCTCTTCGTTGCTCCGCCTTGCGTAAGCTCTCGACTTCCTTTTCCCTCACTGCAAGGATATATCGCTCAACCTCTTGCACTTCGGCAAGGCTTCTACCATCGGGTAATATGACCTTGGAGGAAAATAACTCTGAAGAGTCAGGAGGTGCAGTGAATGAAGTTTTCACGTGCACATTCTCTAACGGTATAGGGTCTACATTTGTCACGAATGGAGAATTTACTTCTCCACCCCCCTCATTTACATCATTAGCTCCATGTTCGGAGCGAGTGGCTCTACTAAAGGTTTCCTTCATGAGGCTAAGCACGCTCGGTCCGGACCCAAGGAACCCATGGCATGCATGTCTTGGCTCGAGCTATCGAGATTAGGCATTGGGAAAGCCTCCATGACATCGTAGTCAGAGGAAGAGTCACTAGCCTCTATGTTCGGGTCTTGGTTTGTACTACCTTGGGTCCCCGCCGAGGGTCCAGAACCTAAAGTAGGTGGATATTGAGAACTCACGTAAGTCAAAATTCTCTCTAGTTGCTCCGTCTCTAGCACACGACCAGAGCGCAAATGCATGTGCCTTTGGCACCCTACAAACGTCGACGAATAACCTCGAAGGTTAACCGCTTACCTTTTTTAAGCGTCCATTTTCACTCGTGTTTTTTACGTTTTTTAATGTTTTTTAATGTTCTGACGTTCCGTTGGTCCTCAAAAATTCGATTTTTCGCTACGTGTGAAGCTAAAATTCTTTTTTTTAAAAGGCGACTGAGGCCTAGGCCTGAGCGTAAGCTTGGGCTTGGGTCTGGGAGATATTCCCGATCTCGGTCCTAGCTTAAATTTTTATTATTATTATTTTATTTTATTTTTTAAGGATAAGGTCGTCGCGGCCTGTGCGAGAGCACACACACACTCTATCTACCTACTTCTAACTAATACACCTACTCTTACACACTAACACACTCTATTAGCTCTCTTAGATCTACTTCTTACTTACTGTACACAGAAAACTAACTACTTTAATACACAGAGAATAAACACAGTACCTTTGAAAAGTCCATTAACAAAGAAAACTAACAACCTTAATACACAGAGAATAAACACAGTACCTTTGAAAACTCCATTAACAAAAAGCACACAGTATAACACCAAATCCCTCTTCTCAACACACACACCCTCCTTCCTTACCTTTCTACAATAGAAATTGCACCACGAAGAAGCACAGAGTGCTACTCGAGCTTAATGTATGGCATTCCCTGGCAGCGGCGCCAAAAATGTGCGCGTATATCGCACGTGTCAATGCAAGGAACTTGCCGATACACCGTGTGCGAGCCACAAATGGTTCCAAGCACACAACAAGCCTAAACTAGTAAGCTCAAAGAAGGCGATGGTGTGTCACTCACCACTCTATGCTTGCTTCGTGGAGGATTCCTCGCCGCGAAGAAGAAGGAGACCCCGCTACGCTGCACTCAACCGCTTCACCGCCATCGTGCCTTCGTGATGCTCGATCGCCCACACACTCCCTCTCTTTCCCTCTCTCACTCTCTCTCTCTCACACACACACACAAAAAGATGAAGAAGAAGAAGAAGGAGATGGAGCAAGAGCACTCTTCAATTGCACAAATGAGAGAATGAGTGAATTTTAGGTTTAGTTGACTTTTATATGAGCTCGTCCCATTCACACTTGGGCGCCCATGCTTAGACAACTAATCCCTTGAATGTTCCAGTTAGAGTGCGCCTCTGATCGACGATCACTCTTACCCTTTTCCTATTGGACCGACAAGCCCGAAACCTGACTCTACCAAATAAATAATACAATGTCCGCCGTAGGTTAGAACGTCCGTCGTAGGTGATAAGGTGTCCGTGAGCCGTGAGGGTTAACAGGTATATATCCCCCTAAGTATCATATCTTTAATATGGGCACGATATCATTTATATCTTCTTCTCTTCTACTACTCAAGTCATGCATACAAACTTAAATCAAGCTACACACAATCTACTCGATACTTGCATGAATCTCCTCGGTAACAACCTTTTGTACCTGTGTAAGATCGAGAGACAACCAAAATGCCTTTGATTGACTGCTGTTAGGTACCATATTTGCTTGTTTTGGCCCAAACACGGTTAAAAACCCTTTTCCACAAGACATCAATTTTGGGCAAAAGAAGTGCACTTGTTTTGCCCAAAATTGGTGCCTTGTGATAGGGGTTTTTTGCAGTTTATGCACCACCAGGGCCAAAATAGATATGATGTGTGTATTTCAACAAATGGAACTTGAAGCATGTTGTGAAGGTTTTGTAGCACTAGCCAACAAAATATTCATCCACAACTCCCCCCTCCCTATCTCCCCCTCCGTTTTCAATGGCATGGTGTGCAAGAACCACCCGATAATGTACAAAAGACTTATAAAAAATTATTGAACACAATTTAAATACAAAGAGCTTAAATGACATACGAAGCGACACATTCCAAAATGAGTAAGCATCATTTCATTTCCAAATTTGAAGTCATTACATATCCATTGCAAAAAGGTGTTATTGTACATATTACTAACTACAAGTTCGCTCGTATCCGACGGGCTAGTGCCAAATCTTTTTGCATTATAGTTAGATGCTTGACATGGATGGCACACAAGTTGGTATCCTCAAATAAACCGACAAGTATGCCTCTGTGACTTCTTGAGTCCTTCGAGACTGATGGGCTGCATGCGTAACTCAGTGTTATAGCTTTGCACAGTCTCCCCGCATGTCTGCGCAAAAGGAGCCCTTCGGATGAGAAGCTACATACACTTTAAATAATGTCGAATATTAGCAAAGGCTCTGCTAAAAACAGCGCACTCTGCATGGTTGCCTGTGTAGTGCCGCTTGCTCGTCTTGCTGTAAAACTTTGTTTTGTGGTAGCGCTTGGGGGGTGGGGTTGCATCCTCCAGGACAAAATATTCATTTCTAGACTCGTCTTCTTGAGGTCTTAACAATAAAAATATGACACTCATCCACTCCAGCCTTCATTGCTTCACAATTTGGCACTTGTCAAGCTTGAAACAAACACCAACTGAGTTCCAAACACTGCAAGAAGAAAGGAAATAAGTGAAGGTCATACAAAAACAATGAAAGGGAAACGTCACATGATTCTTTCCTCACCATTAGAAGGTAGTGCAAAAAAAAACAACCATTGCTTGTTGAAGCCTCTTCAAATCGGCAAAAATATTATTTGACATAGAGTAAGGAAACCCCTTGTCAATATTATCAGCATGATTCCTTGCATTGGTAACTTTCTTAGCACCTTGTGGAGATTGTACAAACCTAGATGAGGGCAGTCTCCTCGATGTGCAAATAGTGACCTAGACGTGAGAAAACATCTTCATTGGAAGCCCCTCTAGCATGTTTCACCTTGCGTGGAACTGGGAATACATTCTCAGTAACTCCTTGTGTAAAGTGTGAGCTTTGTCCTAAAGTGTGAGTCAAGGAGAGGAGAGTGGATTTATCCCACATACTGTGGAGCAAGGCTGTAGAGCTACTTAAAGCTCATTTCATGAATGAATAAACACAACTCTATTTTGCACTACATGCTTGTCTATGGTGAGCTTGTGCTAAGCTAAGTCAATACTCAAGATTGTGTATATGAGTCCAAGCTATTTCTATCTTGGAACCTAATTCACTTGAGTGATAACCTTGCTTACACACACACTCACACATTGACGCTATGTTTCTCTTTCATCCACCATAGCTAGCTCGATCCCATTCCCAACAATTGGTATCACAGCTATGGTATACTAGCTAGGCTATTTACTATGCATTTAGTCTGGATTAGTATCTCCTAATCTCATTAGATCCTTAGTTTAGCATGACTAACGAAGATTAGTGCTTCTCTAGTTAATGTGAGCATGTTCTTGGGTTCTTCCCTTTGAGCCACTACTCTCTTGGCTAGTAGAGGGATTAATACTTGATTAGTGATCGTCATTTGGTTCTTATTGTCTTGCATTCAGTACAATTTTTGGATCGTTTCCTTTTGTTTTCACCCTTTTTGTATCAACAATAATTTGATTCTCCTTGCCTAAATATTTGCAATTAGTTGTGTGTGGAGAAAGGACTAGTCGAGAGCTTTCCATTGAACCCAAGATTGTTACATTCCGATTGTTCTTCTTCATGCTCCAAGCTCAGTTTTTCACTCTCATTCTCTGGAATTTTCTGCAGAACAGAGCCACAGAGGCACTTTGTGTGTGTGGGCAAGAAGGAGCATTTAATGCATTTACCCATTGTTGGGTTTTTTGAGATAGAGTCGGTGGGACCATTGCCTAAAAAAGGCTAAAGGGAAATTGACTTTGGGGACGCTGCTCGCGTGAAGCCAAGATCGCTCGCTGACCCCGCCTACCCGGATATGCTGCCCGTTGCTCGGATCTGCCCGCGCTTGCCGGGACTGCTACCCGCCACTCGGCATGACCCCGCCTACCTGATCTGCCCTCGCTTGCCCCGCTTGCCCCGCTTACCTGCGCACTCAACCCTTTTTTAAAGGATTTTGGGTCCGCTCTTCTCGGGCCCCCCTTCCTGCGCTATTCCCGGGCCTCAAGAGCTCCAATCACGCTCACCATCCCACCGCCCACTCAAGACCATCTTCCCGGCTACATTTTTCAAGAAGAGCTCCCACATTCATAAGCTACGAGCTTTGCCTAAGTGGACATCCGAATTCTACCAAAGGTTTTGTGCGCTCCTTACCGCACTGTCGAAGCAAGGGACTTGCCTAACACTGTGTGCGAGCCACAGACGGCTCCAAGCACACAACTAGCTTAACTAGTAAGCTCAAAAGAGGGCAATGGTGTGTCACTCACCGCTCTATGCTCCTGCCGTGGAGGATTCCTCGCCGCGAAGAAGAAGGAGACGCCGCTACGTCGCGCTCAACCGCTTCACCGCCGTCGTGCCGCCGCAATGCTCGATTGCCCTCTCTGTCTCTCTCTCTCTCTCTCTCTCTCTCTCTCTCACACACACACACACACACACACACACACACACACACACACACACACACACAAGGAGGTGAAGAAGAAGAAGATGGAGATGGAGATGGAGATGGAGCAAGAGCACTCTTCTATTGCACAAATCAGAGAATAAGTGAATTTTAGGATTAGTTGGCTTTTATATGAGCTCACCCCATTCACACTTGGGCGCCCATGCTTAGCCAACTAATCCCTTGAATGTCCCAGTTAGAGTGCGCCTCTCATCGGCGATCACTCTTACCCTTTTCCTATTGGACCGACAAGCCCGGTACCTAACTCTACCAAATAAATAATACAATGTCCACCGTAGGTTACAACGTCCGTCTCGTAGGTGATAGGGTGTCCGTGAGCCGTGAGGGTTAACATGCCCCCCTTCCTGATGTAGATTCCGTCCTCGGAAGCTATTGAGTTGAAGCTCGTTGGTCGAGCATTTGAGATGAATGTCCTTAGCCTTCTTCAGTCACTGCAAAATCAAACAACATTGCACAGTAATTGCATTCTCATAAGCGATTAAAAAGCATATGCAATTTTAGGTAGACAATTGATTGGTAACATAATTTTAAACAATTTGTCAGCAATAAGCATTAAATTGCAATGTAATCAAATGCATAAACAGATGTAAAGGTAAAAAATTAAACAAGTATGAGGTCGCTAATTTAACGGTCGAAAGGCACTAGAGATCGACTATTAATACCATGGGTAAGCTTCTTAATTTTCTCTGGTTAATTAAGTTGTTTAATCGCAAGAGCCAAGTATTTCATGTTCGAGGGCTGACTAGAGGCTATACCTAGAGGACCTTGTAGTTAAGCTACGATAAAAGGAATTTCTCATGAAATCATCGCCTGACTGATTACCTTTGCTTTGACCCCCCAAAGTCTTTTCACAGTGATTCAATTTTGATGTGTGTGCTTATTTTGTATGCCTTGGGTTTTTAGCTTTTCAAGGAAAAGCACCCACACTGGGAACCTCTAGGGCTCTAGTACCATAGGCAATACATGTGAGTGGAGTACCAATTTAAGCAGGGATTTCTCTTCCAGCTTAAAATTTTAAATTGGCACTTTGATATTTTTTTGTGTTGTTTGTTTTCATCATTTTAATTTTGTAGCTTTGGGGGGTCATATAACTCTGATACACCTCCCCAGGATCATCACACTAGTAAACTCCCTTTATAATACTTAAGCTAAAGGTCAATAGGGTCAAGCCCACTAGAAAGCCCTAGTACATTTCACACAATGCTGCCTAAATCGGATTAAGAACCTAAGTAACCATTGATTATTAGGAAGGCATTCCCCATGGTATTAAGAGAAGATCTCTAACACCTAACTTGGTCAAACTAGCTTAGTCGGACTGGTTGATTTTTAAACCTAGACAAGTGATTATGACAAAAAATTACATTGAATTAAATGTTTGTTACTAAGCAAATGTGCTGGATATTATCCTACCAATCACAATCAAAGCAGACAATCATAGATGCAAAAAGGATAAGGGGCAATGCTAATGGACAAGAAACACCTGTTTGTGTCGATGGTCGCGCTTGGTTTGAAGAGTGAGTCGAGATAAAGATTCCATGAAGGTCCAAATTCTATCAATAGAAACACGCTCCTGTACACACTAGGAAACAAAAGGAATACCTCCAGGAGGCACATTAGTGAGAAAAGGTACCAACACTTATCGAACACAACAAAAAACATAAGGAACCCTAACCTAATTATTTGCACTCCCCTAGAGAGACAAGGGAATAGGATATTGTAGAGGTTGGGGGGAAACCCTAAGGCTAAACCCCTATCCTCGTCGTTGAGATAAACAAAGTCATCATCCATGAGACCATATGTGCCATCCGTGTAGTCCTGTAAATTTTCTTCTTCATCATAAGTGCCCATGTTTACTAAGAAGGTCACTAGACGCCTATAGTCATCTTGGTCAAAAGGGTAGGCTTGTGCAATGGGAGAAACGCTCTCTACTAAGTATGGATCAGACGTGGTCAAGAGACGTATCAACCATTCTAACTCCTCAAAATTTCTCTCACATGCTAGCGTACCTATCAAATCCCATTCACATGCAAGCACTGGAAAGACCATGTGAAATATTTGTGAAAAGTAACGAGGGTACCTCTCACCCAAGGCAGGAGTGGATGACTCTAGCGTACTAGCCATATCTGTACACGCAAATAGATGATGGTTAGAGTGCAAATATTACAAGGGTCGTGTTCTTGTGCATAATTTGTTTTTATGATTTTGTGTTATGGCTCTTGCTCTTTTACTTTTTTATCTTGTTTTTGTGAGTATAAGGCTTTATATATACATTCCCTAAGATTGGAGATTAAGAGGTCAGGGAGAAAGGTTGAGAGGGAAGCAAGTGAATAATGGATGTCCACAAACACTCCCCCCTTCCTTGGGTAGATCATACCGTTTGAAATGATGTCGTCACCCTTTGAAACCAATTGTTCCAAGTTGTTATAGGTGAAGATTTTTGCCAGTAGTTTTCTATTACCTTAGGTGCCTCGTCGAGTTGCAAGGGTGGTAAGGTACTCTCCTAGGATCGAACTTGAAGTTGTTCATCAAGTGATTCTTGAACACTGGAAGGTGTGGATTCCTTTGTAGCTTCATAGAGGTCCACTATTGTAGGTGGAGGCTTTTGCAACATTTGTCAGCATACTCAACGTCCTCTTCCTCATATGTGTATATATTTTTCTATGCTATTAAGTTATCTAGAGTAAATTCCCCCTCTTCGTTTAACCTTTGTGACGACACATACATTATACTCTTCCCAAAAATGTCACCTTAGTCATATATTTATATTACCACCCTTTTCTTTTTTGCTTTGTAAATAGAATAAGCATACAATAACCAACTATATACCCCCAAACTTTCTTACCTCTTGTGAATTAGTAGTAGAAAAATAATATATCCATCTTCCACCCCTTATAGATAAATTCCCATGGAAATCAACTCTCCACTTGTCTTTACCAAAGATTATGGTCCCTCTCTACAAGTCTTCTATGCCCCCTACATAGGTGGCCCAATATCTCTTAAGAATATACATATAGTTTCTCTCCTTTCAAAAAGACTCCAATTGTATATTCTTTTCACAAGCAAATAATATTGGGCCCTCCTCTATTTGTTTAAGCATCATAGCCTTTTGAAAAAGCATGATTCCCCTTGGATGCATACAAGCAAAGGGCCCATACAAGAAGACTTTGAAGCAAAAGGTTCCCTAGCCTAGTGTGGACCTTCCAAACCGAATTCCTTGGTGTATGGGCTTGAAATAGTCCAAATTCATATCAAACATGTTGAGAAGTTCAATTTTGCCTTCTGAAGCATGTCATTCCGAGCTACAGGTAAAAAGTTATGGTCAAAATAGTGTAAATCTGTCAGATTCGCAGCAAAAGGGAACTGTAAATCAAGTAAATCAAGAGAGTGAGATCTTATTTTTCCCCTACTCATCTTCTAGAAGAGCAATGAGTGTTCAAGGTCACTTGCATGTGATGGGACCAACCTAAAGATGCTTTCTAAATGCCAAGACAGACAAGTTGAGATACCCCGCAGGAGCCACCCGTAGGTCCTCATGGCGGGGCCCACCTACATTATGCACCCCTATGGAGCCTTCACGGTCTAAAATGATATTTTTGGTGAATAAATAGTCCCTTTTATGTCCAATATTCAATGAGTGGTCAAAGGACACTTAATTAGGTCTAATCACTTATTCTAATTAAGTGTAGCATAATCCCACTCCTACACAACTATAAATAGCCCCCCTTGGAGAGACTCAAGGACACACACACCTGTATTTTCAACTTCATGTTGTTTCTTGATCAATAGTAGAGAAAACCCCAACTCTCCCTCTTTCACATCCTCCCTCCTAACCCTCCTCTTTGGAGGAAGTGCAACTCTATTCTCCACTCTCTCCATTCTACAATCTCTTACTTCATCAACCCAATAAATCATTTGTAGCACCTCAATAACTTGTAAATACATCATGATCTCTCTCATGGTTATGTTAATGATCATGAAATCATCTTCAAAAACTTTCAAGTGTCGCAATTCGTGATGGTTAGCCAGCGTCAGTCCTCCCCTTAAAAGGTGTGCGAGAAATCAAGTAAGTGTTCTATTCTCAATTTACCATTGGTTTGTTTCTCCACACTTATTCAATTGGTCTAAAGAAATTTCTCACTCCAACTCTCTTTTGATTCATTACATATGCATGTGGCTACCTCTCATGGTGATTTTATTTGTGTCACGGCATTGCATAGATGGAGATGAGCTCTCTATGCAAAGTGTGTTAGTTTGATGTAAGTGATTCTCTTGTGTGTTTGAGAGGCAAGTCTTGCGCGCATGATTTTTTTGATGAGTGCTTGAGAGAGGAAGAGTTTGGATGTATTATGGGTATTTTTATGGGGAGAAGGTGAATGCTATTCCACAAATTGCATATTTCATTTTGATGCACGGCATTGGGTTGTATAATCGTTGATGGTGTTCAAGTGTCCAAAGTGTATATAGAGTAAGGGGGTTTTCAAAGTGTGTTGCTTGGGTGGGTGAGTGCAAGTGTTATTTTTTTTGATTGGTTTCCTTCTCCACTCCCAAAAGAAGGTGGTGCCCCAAGTAGTGTGCGTACCTCTTTACGAATATTTTGTGAGGGTAGGCCCATTGGTTTGGGTTTAGAGGCCCCATTTCAAAAAGCTCGCCCTCATAAAGTGGTGCCCCCACGGAGGAACATATTTCCAAGTTACCTTCAAATTCTTTGGTGATGAACAATGGAGTTCCCATCTATCCATTTCATTTTGCACAACACATTAGAGTAAATGTTCACATAGATAGAAAAGTCTTTTTCCAGCAACGCATTGTTTTTATGTTTGGTGCAGAAAGACTTAGAGAAATACTGGCATCACCCAATCCAATTATACTTCCAATCATCAATTATGAAACTTCTTTTGATGCTCACGTTTTCATTTTGTTTTAAAGGCAGGAACAAGGAGTGGTGAAGGGGTGCTCAAGGGCCATATGAAGGAACGAGGTTTTCAAACCAACAACGAGGAGTAGCACATGAATCATGATCAAAATAATGAACCTTTTAGGCCTATTGCTCGGCAATCCATTCATATAATCATTGCAACTAAGTTTAGGTTTCAGTCTATCATAAGGAGGATATTTGGATCCACTCGCCTCAATGAAATCAATGCTTCAATTAATCCATTTATTCTACCTATGATAAAGTACGAATTAACAATGGATGTGTACATCTTCATTTTTATGTAATCAGATTTATAGTGTCAATAATCTTGTGCGGCCTATAAGAGAAAAGTTTCTTTAAAAAAAGAGATTTAAAAAAGTCTAAACAAAATGTCAAGTTCTTTTCCCACGTTCTATGCAAGAAGTGGGGAAGATGCGCAAGAGTTTCTTGACAACTTGGAGATGGAACATCTCATATCCGGGAGAGATGAAGAGGAAGTAAAGCTATGAGCCTTCCCGTTGGTTCTAAAAGCAGAAGCTAAAGCATGGTATGAGACCTTGTAACCCCAAATCAAGTCCAATTGGGAGAGACTGCGAGCAAGCTTCCTCTCCAATTTCGGGCAAGGTGATACTTCTGAAGGACTATGGAAATGTCTTATTGGGCATAAGCAGGTATCACTTGAAGACTATCCCTCTTATGAAGCAACCTTTGTCAATCTATGGGGTAGGTGGGAGGCTACATTAGAAAATCATGGTGGTGCACCTAACTTTCTAAAAAAAGAGAGATTCATGGTTGGCTTGTATCCACTTTTAAAGGCTAAAGTAGAGCTAAAATTCCCATCCACCTTCGAAGAAGCACGTGAGGTAGCCATCATCAAGTTTAGAAAACTACACTTCCAAGCACATAGAGCAAGGGGTTTGAATGAAGTGAGTGAGAGGGAGTCTTCACAAACCATGGAAGCACCAATTAGGGCCCCTCTTGCACAATCTTCACAAATAGGAGATAACTCTCAACAAGAGGTTTTACAAAGGCTAACTCAACAGCTTGAGAACCTCACTCTGAATCTAGTACAAGGCCTACCTCAACAACGACAACCAAGAGAAGGGAATCGCAATCAACGAAAACAAGCTCAAGAGTTGCGATGTTGGAATTGCAATGAAATGGGCCATGGCATGTACAATTGTCCACATCCAAGGCGACTTCCGGGAGACATATATCCCCCTAGACCGCCTCCTCTCACTGTGCAACAAGAACAAGCTCAAGGCCCACAAATCCTTCGACGACCACCACCACCAGCAAATATACCTCCCATCCCACATGAGGAGGAAGAAAGAGGAGTCAACATCATCAAGCTAGAAGAGGTAATAGATGAGCATACTCTAAACTTTGATGTTATGCCAGCAGAAAAACGCACAAGAGCACATGATAAGGATGAAGACATGAGAAGTGAAGGAACAAATTCAGCCAGAAGGGACAAGAAGAAGAAGTCAAAGATGGAAGAAGCTGAAAGTAGCAGGAAGAAAAGATCAAGGCGAAGGGAAATTGGTATCAACGACTTCCCATTGGGAAAGGAGCTAGAGCCCTACAACATCTTGGAGGATTTACAAACCCAAAAGCCAAACATTTCATGGCCTCAACTTCTACACCTATCAGCCAAAGTAAGAAGGCAATGGCCAAAGTTGGTAAGTACAAGAATTCCAAAAAAGAAAGCAAATCTTTCCATTAAGGTTGTGGCCTCAAAGCTACAAAAAGATGTGGAACCCATTGTGGATGCTTACATAAGGGGTAAAAAGGTGTCTAATGTATATGTTGATGGTGGAGCTCAAATGTGTGTGATCACGGAAAAATCAATGAACAAGTTAGGGCTTGAAATTACAAAGTCCTCTAATTGTCAAGCTAGGCTAGCCAACAACTCAAGTGTGAAGTGTTTGGGGATCATTGAAAATGTAAAAGTCTCTATATGTAACATAGATGCACGAGTGGATATGTATGTCATGCCAGCTAAGGGGGAGGGCTATCCCATCATCCTAGGGAGGCCTTGGCTCATTGCTGTGAATGCAGATCAAAAATGGGGAAGTGGTCGTTTGATTCTTAAGAAGGGTCAATCGGTGGTGTATGATTGGCGAGAAGGAAAGCAACTAGATATCAACTATGAAACCACGGCAGATGAAGAGAGCGAGGAGGAGAGTCCCTACTCAAGTGATGAGGAAGCATCAACCAGTGCATCAACCAGTGAAGAGGAGTCTTCTTTGGAGGTAATGGGAATTGTATTCAACGCCAACACTCAAGATGTTCCAGTAGAAGAAAAGCCAACAGACAATCACACACGAGGGGATGAAAGATGCCACCACCTTGAAGAAGGATTTGAGAAGATGCTTTCAAAAGATCTTACTTGTGAGGAGAAGAGGTCCTACATCAATATGTTAAGGAGGTATCCCAATTTGTTTATCACTGACTACTCACAAATAAGAGGTGTAGATGTAATAGAGCATCGAATTGAATTGAAACCAGGGACCAAACCCGTGGCTCAAAAGTTAAGGCGACTAGGATCTGTGCAACAAAAGGCTCTCCTACAGGAAGTGAATCGACTCTTGAAGGCTGGCTTCATCTATCCAGTATCCAACTCCGAATGGGTATCACCTATTGTAGTCACTCCCAAGAAGAATGGTAAGTGGAGGGTCTGCGTGGATTACAAACCCCTCAACGCTGCGACAAAGAGGGACCACTTCCCTCTCCCTTTCCAAGATGAAATTTTGAATGAAGTAGCAGGTCACGAATGCTACACTGTGTGTGATGGGTATTCAGGATATTTTCAAATTAGAATAGCAGAAGAGGACCAACCAAAAACCACCTTCATCACACCTTGGGGATGTTTTGCATTCAGAGTAATGCCTTTTGGGCTCACCAATGCTCCTAGCACCTTCATGAGATTCACAATATTTGGATTTCAGCCATTCTTTGGAAAATCTATAAGAGTCTTTATGGATGATTTCTGTATTTATAGTTGTAGATCATTTCATTGCCAAAAGGTTGAAGAGGGGCTTAAGAGGCTCCATCAATTTGGGGGACAACTCAACCCAGAGAAGTGTCATATCGGTGAATCTCAGGTGGTTTTGCTAAGCCATGTGGTTTCTTCACAAGGAATTCAAGTGGATCCCTCTAAAGTAGAGGCCCTTTTGTCATTATCTCCACCAACAACAACAAAGGAGCTAATGACCTTCAACCACAAAGTGAGGTACATGTCTCGCTTCATCCATCTCCTAGCAGAAGCCATCGCCCCTTTGCATAGGTTGGCAAGCCAATCTACATTTGAATGGGGGAGGGAACATGAAAAATGTTTTGAGGAAGTGAAGGGCATTCTTAGCTCTCTCCCAATCCTAATGCCACCAGATCCAAAGGAGACTTACTATGTCACTCCAAGTGTAGGTTTCGAAGCAATTGGTGTTGTTTTGATGCAAAAAGATCCTAAAACATCATACTTGAGGCCGATCTATTTTGCAAGCAAGGTGATGACTCCAGCCAAGAAGGGATACACTGAAATGGAGAAAGTGGTCTTTGCAATCTTGTTTGCGGTAAGGAAGTTTCGATCGTATCTTCTCCCTGTGCCATTTGTTTTTCTCACCTTAGAGCACAATCTACCATATGTAGTACAACACATGAGCCTCTCATCTAGAATAGCAAAGTGGGTGCTTGAACTCCAAGAATTTGAATACACTTTCCTTGTAGAAGATAGCACAAGAGCAGGACTTGCAGACATTCTCACCTACAAAGTGAGAGAAAGGGAAGGATCACGACTACAAAGAGAGGAAGGCTCAAAACAGTTCAAAGTGAAGGAGATTGATAATGCCCATACTTTATGCTTTGACGGAGCCTATCAACGCCAACAAGACAAAGCAGCAGGGGGGATCCTCATTTTAAACCCACAAAAGGAGGTAATGGTTAGAAAAGGTATCACTCTACCCAATGTTCACTCTAACAATGAGGCTGAGTATGCTGCTCTAACCCTTGGGTTAGAAGAATGCAAAGAATTAGGCATACAAAGACTTATTATTAAAGGTGATTCTTTGCTAGTAGTGGTCAGGAAAATCCAAGGGACTTGGAGGTGCAAGAATCGTACATTGTTTGAGTGGCTTAGTAGTGTAAGAGCTTTGATGAAGGGTTTTAAAGCAACACAGGTACAACACATTGTGAGAACTCATAACAAGGAAGCAGACTTACTCGCAAATGAAAAGCTTCAAATGGCAGTAGGAGGTGTGAAACTATATGAACCCAAATATCAAGGTCAAGAGGAGCTAAAAGACATTATCTTCTTTCTACAAGCAGGTGAGTGTCCCAAACACTTAGACAAGGTGCAAAGACATAGACTAGTTAAGAAGGCCACACCTTACCAGTTGATCGGGGATGATTTATATCACAAAGGGAAAGATTTGGTCTTGAGGAGAGTACCAGGTGTGCAAGAGATAGAGAAAATTCTTCTTTCATGTCATGATGATGTCTGTGGTGGTCACTTTTCTCAAGATATTACAAGTAGGAAGATTTTACAAGCAGGGTTTATTTGGCCGAGCTTACATCGTGATGTCCAATATTGGTGTAAAGCATGTAAGCCATGCCAAATTGCTGGGGATAGACGACTAACATATGAGCCTCGAGTCCCAATAATATCTTATGGCCCTTTTGAAAAGTGGGGTGTGGATGCAATAGGTCCCCTACCTCATACTTCTACAGGGAAGGTTTTCATCGTCATGGGTGTTGACTACATGACACGATGGGCGGAAGCAACAAGCACAACCCGAATCACAGCTGAAGAGGCATCAAAGTTTATTTTTGATCATATTTGTAGTAGGTTTGGAACACCCCTAGAAATCTTATCAGATCGAGGCCCGGGTTTTAGGGCTGACCTTCTGAATGATCTCTTGAGGAGGTTAAAAGTGAAACACCTGCATTCCACACCCTACTATCCTCAATGCAATGGATTGGTGGAAAAAGTGAATGGAATGATATGTAAGATCATTTCTAAACAGGTTGTGGACCGGCCTAATGATTGGGATCTCCATTTGACGGCTGCTCTTTGGGCGTATAGGACATCTTTCAAGGTATCTACCCAATTCACCCCTTTTCATCTAGTTTATGGACAGGAAGCACTTCTCCCCATTGAGGTAGAGCTCTCAAGCTTGCGCGTTCTTGCAAGAGTGGCAAAAAAACCAAAGGAGGTTCTACATGAAAGGATCTTAGATCTCCAACGACTTGAGCTAGATAGAGAAGAGTCCATTGATCACTACATCACCAAAGCGACAAGCCAAAGGGATAAAATCAACAAGAAGCTCAAGGGGAAAGGATTGAAGGAAGGTATGTTGGTTCTTCGCTATGATAACCGACTTGATACTCGACTTGACAACAAGTTTTTGCAAAGATGGGAGGGACCTTTCATGATAAAAACAAAGTTTGGGAATGGTAGTTACAGATTAGCAGATTTATCAGGAAAACTCCACAAGACCAGAGTCAATGGATGGAGATTAAAGCCCTACTTTCAACGTATCAATCCGTTGATAGGCAGTCATCTGCCTACATCGTCTAAGCTCCAAATTGGCATGGCTCCCTTCGGCTTGGCAAATGCTCCACCTATTTTTAAAGCTTTGATGTGCAAAGAAGAACCAGACTTGGAATCTGAACATACCCAAGGCAACCCTCCCATCTCCGATTTATGGGATTGAGGTAATGAAAAGCAGGTCTAATGGAGTAAAAGAGTGCATGACACTCCTCCTATTGAAAAAAAAAAAAAAGTGGAAAAGGAAAAATGACAAAAAAAAAAGAGAAAAAAAGAAGAAAAGAAGAAACACCGTCCTCCTAAAGATATGAATATCTCTAGGCTTGGGGGAGGGCTAATATGAGTGGCATAAAATGGTAACCATCTTTTTGCAACATTTGTCAGCATACTCAACGTCCTCTTCCTCATATGTGTATATATTTTTCTATGCTATTAAGTTATCTAGAGTAAATTCCCCCTCTTCGTTTAACCTTTGTGACGACACATACATTATACTCTTCCCAAAAATGTCACCTTAGTCATATATTTATATTACCACCCTTTTCTTTTTTGCTTTGTAAATAGAATAAGCATACAATAACCAACTATATACCCCCAAACTTTCTTACCTCTTGTGAATTAGTAGTAGAAAAATAATATATCCATCTTCCACCCCTTATAGATAAATTCCCATGGAAATCAACTCTCCACTTGTCTTTACCAAAGATTATGGTCCCTCTCTACAAGTCTTCTATGCCCCCTACATAGGTGGCCCAATATCTCTTAAGAATATACATATAGTTTCTCTCCTTTCAAAAAGACTCCAATTGTATATTCTTTTCACAAGCAAATAATATTGGGCCCTCCTCTATTTGTTTAAGCATCATAGCCTTTTGAAAAAGCATGATTCCCCTTGGATGCATACAAGCAAAGGGCCCATACAAGAAGACTTTGAAGCAAAAGGTTCCCTAGCCTAGTGTGGACCTTCCAAACCGAATTCCTTGGTGTATGGGCGTGAAATAGTCCAAATTCATATCAAACATGTTGAGAAGTTCAATTTTGCCTTCTGAAGCATGTCATTCCGAGCTACAGGTAAAAAGTTATGGTCAAAATAGTGTAAATCTGTCAGATTCGCAGCAAAAGGGAACTGTAAATCAAGTAAATCAAGAGAGTGAGATCTTATTTTTCCCCTACTCATCTTCTAGAAGAGCAATGAGTGTTCAAGGTCACTTGCATGTGATGGGACCAACCTAAAGATGCTTTCTAAATGCCAAGACAGACAAGTTGAGATACCCCGCAGGAGCCACCCGTAGGTCCTCATGGCGGGGCCCACCTACATTATGCACCCCTATGGAGCCTTCACGGTCTAAAATGATATTTTTGGTGAATAAATAGTCCCTTTTATGTCCAATATTCAATGAGTGGTCAAAGGACACTTAATTAGGTCTAATCACTTATTCTAATTAAGTGTAGCATAATCCCACTCCTACACAACTATAAATAGCCCCCCTTGGAGAGACTCAAGGACACACACACCTGTATTTTCAACTTCATGTTGTTTCTTGATCAATAGTAGAGAAAACCCCAACTCTCCCTCTTTCACATCCTCCCTCCTAACCCTCCTCTTTGGAGGAAGTGCAACTCTATTCTCCACTCTCTCCATTCTACAATCTCTTACTTCATCAACCCAATAAATCATTTGTAGCACCTCAATAACTTGTAAATACATCATGATCTCTCTCATGGTTATGTTAATGATCATGAAATCATCTTCAAAAACTTTCAAGTGTCGCAATTCGTGATGGTTAGCCAGCGTCAGTCCTCCCCTTAAAAGGTGTGCGAGAAATCAAGTAAGTGTTCTATTCTCAATTTACCATTGGTTTGTTTCTCCACACTTATTCAATTGGTCTAAAGAAATTTCTCACTCCAACTCTCTTTTGCTTCATTACATATGCATGTGGCTACCTCTCATGGTGATTTTATTTGTGTCACGGCATTGCATAGATGGAGATGAGCTCTCTATGCAAAGTGTGTTAGTTTGATGTAAGTGATTCTCTTGTGTGTTTGAGAGGCAAGTCTTGCGCGCATGATTTTTTTGATGAGTGCTTGAGAGAGGAAGAGTTTGGATGTATTATGGGTATTCTTATGGGGAGAAGGTGAATGCTATTCCACAAATTGCATATTTCATTTTGATGCACGGCATTGGGTTGTATAATCGTTGATGGTGTTCAAGTGTCCAAAGTGTATATAGAGTAAGGGGGTTTTCAAAGTGTGTTGCTTGGGTGGGTGAGTGCAAGTGTTATTTTTTTTGATTGGTTTCCTTCTCCACTCCCAAAAGAAGGTGGTGCCCCAAGTAATGTGCGTACCTCTTTACGAATATTTTGTGAGGGTAGGCCCATTGGTTTGGGTTTAGAGGCCCCATTTCAAAAAGCTCGCCCTCACCACCATTGCTTGATATGAAGGTGATAACTTCAAAATGCCTATCAGATCACCTATCGTTAAGCATGAAATTCCAAAAAACCAAAGAAGAAGGTCACTGCCCCCAAGGATCGAAGAAGCTATTGACAACAAGGGCTCATCTTTTTAAAGGCCTCTCTTTAGAAGCCCAATCTTAAAAGCTATAAGAAAGCTTCATAAAGATGTGGATCTAGTAAGCCCTAAGGCATGGGATACCTTCGCCAATAATATTCAAAAATCAATCAAGACTATAGGTCCTAGAAGGAAGCAACACCATGAGGAGCGATTAAAGAAACTCGCAGACAAAGTAGAGCTTTTAACCACCAAAAAACAAGAAGGGTTAGCTTTTGAAACGTGTCATAGAAGGCGGCTTGAAGCAAAATGCAACTTGACTGAACAACAACTCGAGGAGATGAAGAAGACCAAAATTCTATCCAAAGAGACTTACCTCCAGCCAGAGGAAGCTAATCAATCTCACTTCTTTAGGGCCCTCAAAGTCAAGATAAATTGGGACATTGTCCACTCGTTTTTTGATGTGGAAAGAAAATTAAGACTCGGATAAAATGGCTCATATGATGCTTAACCACTTGCAACAGATCATTGGCCAGCATGAGGCATGCTCCCCAAAAGTGGATGGAGCCAGAGATTCTCTTTTGGGAAGTGTCAAAAAAACGTTATCACATTAAGACACCAACATCTTGGAGACGGCATTCTCCAAAGAGAAATTCTCTCTTGTGATGCAAGATTGGGGCAAAGAGAAGTCTCCTAGGTGGGATGACATGGCTACGGAGTTCTTCAAGTAATTTTGGGAGGAGCTTAAGTCTCCAATCATGCAAATGTCTAACCAAGCCCTAGTCAATGGAGCTCTTGACTTGATCATCAAAAGACACCCTATCAAGCCAATCCCTAAACAAGTTTGCTGCTCCCAGTTTAAACACTGGCACCCTATAACAATGATGTCAATGGCATACAAAATAGTTACCAAAATTGTTGCTCTCAAGTTCTCTCCCCTCCTTGACAAGGTCATCATCCCCCACCAACA
The DNA here is from genome assembly GCF_014529385.1 of Adiantum capillus-veneris. Taxonomy (NCBI): domain Eukaryota; kingdom Viridiplantae; phylum Streptophyta; class Polypodiopsida; order Polypodiales; family Pteridaceae; genus Adiantum; species Adiantum capillus-veneris. The sequence goes on along the minus strand of NC_140957.1, from coordinate 66,467,605 downwards.
TGGATTTATAAAAGGAAGATCAATCTACAACAACATTCTGGCAGCAATGGTCGGCATAGAGTTTGCATCATTCACTAAGCAAAAGTGTGTATTAGTACAATTGGATTTAGATAAAGCATATGATAGGATCACATGGTCTTTTATCGAAGAGATCATGAAATCACTAGGCTTTGGGCTGTGGATGTGTCAGTTGGTCAGCACATTGGGTGCTGGTAGCCAATCTAAGCTTCTAATTAATGAGAGGATTGTGGCGGCTTTCGAGGTAAAAAGATCAATCAAGCAAGGCTTCCCACTAGCTCCTCTTTTGTTTACTATTGGATCTCATCCCGGTGACAATGCTTGAAGATAGTGCTTCAAGAGGGGAGATTAAAGGGTTGTCCCTTCCCAATAACGACCAACTGCTGGCAAAGCTGTTTGCAGATGATTCACTACTCTTCCTCAATGCTTGTCCTCAAGTGATGGGGAAGGCTCTAAAGGTTGTGAAAATGTATGCCATTGCGTCAAAATTGAAGTGCAATATTGAAAAATCTAGATTGATCTCCCTCTAAAAAAGATGACTCATTTGATCTAGCAATGTGTTCTAGGGAGATTGTGTCCAAAGGGACGATATTTAGGCACCTGGGAGCCCCTTTGGGGTTGTGTATAACCCACAAGAAAATATTCTCATGGGTGTTGGATAAGACAAGGAGCAAGTTGCATAGGTGGAAGTATGTGCTTCTCCCTTTTGTGAGCAGATTGAAAGTGATCAGTTCGTTTATGCTCCCATACATAGCATTTAATGGACCACTGCTTAAGATACCCAAATGCAACTGGAAGGAGTAACTTCTTAAAATTGGTGAAAAGATTCCTCTAGAAAAACAACAATAAAGACTCGCTGCCTTGGCAGTGGGCAAGCTGGGAGGCCATAGCAAGATTGGTGGAGCAAGACGGTATCGGAATACTAAACCCTAGTACTCACATGGAGGCCCACTATGCAAGGTTTGTGGTTGCAATCACGGATAAGGGTCAAGCCTAGGTTGTTATGACAAAGGCCATGATAAACAATGCTTTGGAAATTCAAAACCTTAGTTGCTACTCCTCTTAGCCTTTGAAAATAGGCAATTATATATCTATACCCACGCCTCGAATTGGTTGGTTATAGAGAGTAGTGGAATGATTCTAACATAGCTAACTTGCCAAGGGATAGCTCCTTTTGGACTTTTTATGGCTCAATAATGGTAAAGCCTAGGCAAGTCTAAAAAGACTCCATTATTAAGACCAAAGCTCCCGAGGTATGCACCATATCCCACATAGTGGGCTCAACAAAACCGATAATAGATCCCAGTCCCACTTACCTTAATATAATTAACAAAATTAACCATTAATAGTCTACTTAAGGACCTCTCTTCTTAAGCAAGAAAAGAGAAACCAAATGCTCTAATACCAATGTAATAGAAATGGCCTATGAACTTTGAGACTAGTGGAACTAGGAAATTAGGTGAAGCACTTTTGTGAGATTAGTTTGTGAGCATAGTGGGTGAACTTAATTGCTGGTAGCAACATAAACATGGTACTTAGTTAACTTGGCATGAACAATGCCTTTTCAAGAGAAAGAGTTTAGAGAACATGACAATAGTTGAGGACCAGATTCATACGGAGCCAGTCCCCCCTCCAATAGGCATTTGTATTATAGTTTCTCCCATCAAGAGAGACTTGGTACAATAAAATCTTTGTGTTCCTTGTGACCTAAGTGATGCAATGAAGATGGAAAGCTTCATGGATCACAAGCATAACATAAACTTTGTAGAAAGCATTAACTATCCCAATCCTCAGTCCCAAGGCCTCAAACACCTTCGAAGGTGGAGAGAGCTAGTAGGGAATGTGGGTAGGGAAGAGGAAGAAGAAACATTCCATTGGAGAAAGAAATAGTTCCTCACTTATCATCACTCTTCTTGCTAACATACATAATAGCATAATAATGAAGATGGAGAAGATGGCAAGCTTAAGCATTGAAGCATGGCTCTTGGTTGGATTTGCATTCCATAGCCAAGAGTGTTGGTGTAGGCTCTCACTTCTCACAAGCTTAGAGAAGGAGGTGGAGTTCCTCAACTTTCACCAAGTGAGAGTGATTCCACAAAATGAGTGTGTGTGTTTGGTGTATATCCCCCCAGCACCCCCCTTGCTTGCTTGGGGTGAGTTGTAGCTTTTACATATGTTTCAAGCTCATTGGACCCCTCTCCCCCCTAGCCAATCACATGTAGCATGTATTCAAGTACATGGGTAGTCTTTGGATAAGTGTCCTCCTTACCCCTTACAGAGAGAGAGCTTGAAAATATCTAGATATTTGTTGGATGGAACTAGAAGCTCATTGGACCCCTCTTTAGCCCAACCAATAGCATTCAAGCACACCATGTGGTTAAGCATAGGGAGAGTCTGACATGTGTCCCATGTGCCCTTTGAGAAAAGGGGTGCCCTTTGGGTGAGTGGAAGGTTAAGTCAAAGATTCACTTTGGGACTTTCATGCATAGGAAGCTTCTCAAGCACCTTCCTCATTAAGTTTTTAGGGTCTTTTTTTTACTCAAGCACCTTACCTCCCCATGCATGGGAAGCTTCTCAAGAGCCTTCCTCATTAAGTTTAAAGGGTCTCTTTTTGACTCAAGCACCTTACCCCCATGCATGGGAAGCTTCTCAAGCACCTTCCTCATTAAGTATGACAAGCACCTCAAGTACCTTAGTCATCGAGTATGACAAGCACCTCAAGAACCTTAGTCATCAAGCACGACAAGCACCTCAAGCACCTTAGTCATCATGCATGACAAGCACCTCAAGCTTAGGTCGGGTTCCCACCTCAAGCTCAACGCTAGCTTGCCTAAGGTCAAGCCTAAGGTCAAAGGACTTTTAACACTAACCATTGGAGGTCTTTAATGAAGCTAACCCTAAGGTCTTTTAAGCTCCATTAGTTAACCTTGCTCTTTGACATACCATCTCTCATTTGGACCCCTTTACCATTGGCCCTGTGTTGAGATAGATCCTTAAGCACATGCCTATATTCTAACCCTTGTTCCCGTTTATTATCCCACATTAAATGATCAGTTTAATATGAGAAAAGTATTTGGGTTGGTTAGATATTAGATTTAATGACATTACCTCTCTCTTGAAATCCTAGTCATCCTCGACTATGAGGTAAAAGAGATAAAGCCAAAGTTATTAGTCAATTTGTCTTAGTAGGTAGAGGATCCCTTTTTACCCTACGACATCATTCCAAAATGGATGACTAATCCATTTGGGAGACATAGCTGCTGCAAGCATGTCTGCTCTTTAGTCCATTTCATCCTCCCTAGTAGAGTGACAAATTCTACATGGTGTTTGAGAGACGCCCTTATCACAAGCATGATTCTTAGTATGCATACTACTTAAATTTGTGCACAATAAAAAGAGAACTAGTCTTATAAGACAAAAACACTGTTCATTTAAAATGCATTTTCATATGCTTACTCTAGTGTAGCATTGTAATCATTGACAAGGTTCATACTATCCTTAAGGTACGTTCCATTTAGCATCTTTAAAAGGATAATTCTTTAACTTAATAAGATAACATCAAATAATCTTATCGTTTCTTAACAGCTTGTCTTCATGTCATAGGATGGACTCAAATTGAAGCACTTCTTCTTGATCTTTGATTTTTAGAGGGTGTGCAACTATTGCTTCTTTTGATGGTGCTCCTTTGTAAGGATTACGTAGGCTCTCATGGAAAACATGGTGCATGAGCCAATGGTTGGGCAACTTTAATTGATACGCCACCTCATTGATTGGCTTAAGAATTTAAAAAGGACCATAGTATCTTTTCGCTAGTTTAGCATAATACTCTAGGTGGCCCATAGGATTCTTGCCCGTAGTATGCCTTAGATGAACCTTGAGAAACTTTAGCAAGACCCGATCATTTTCCTTAAAGGCTAAGGCTCTTCTATGCTTGTTGGCAGCAGCCCTTTTTGCCTTTTCTTTGAGATGGATATAACCTCTTTAATCTTTGGAAAATATTATTGTAAGTCTCGGCTATAGTCATCAGTAGCGAAGATCTTCCCATGTATTTTAAGTAGTAAGGGACTTTTGGATCTTCCCTCTTTAACCTCGAAATGTGCTTTCCCCATAGAAGTATGTACAATGTCATTGTACGCATACTCTATAAGAGGTAGGTACTTCTCTCATTGAGAACGTTGATCTACTTCCATTACATAGGCTTTTAGTAGATCAAGAATCGTTAGATTAGTTATTTTACTTTGGTCATCCATTTGTGGATGATAGGCCGAAAGAAAAATGTAATCTACTTTCTAGATTCTCAAAGAGACCCTTCTAGAAATTTCTGGTCATTCTAGAATCTTTGTCCGACACTATGGATGTTGGCAAGCCATGATACTTGAAAATCTGAGATTTGAAGAGGGTTGCCATTTGATGTGCCTTAATAGTCTTTTTGACAAGCATAGAGTGTGTTTTCTTGTTTTAAGCCTATTGATTGAAACAATCCAAGTTGCTTCCCTCCATCAAATTTCAACTTTTGGTATACCACGCATTTTGAAACATACTCTTGTATGTTTACTTTTCATGATAGACCAACATAAATACATTTCTACTCCTTGAAGAGTAGACTATGGAATCACTCTTTGCCCCGCATAAGGAGAAGTATGGCATTCATAAATGACTTTTGTATTGTATGGGTGAGTAACACATAGCCTATTGTCGTTTGGAATATAATTATCCTTCAAGGTGAATGGTTCTTTTTTCTTCCCTATTGCAAAGGCTGTAATTACATACTTAAAGTCTCAGTCGGTAGCATACTCATCTATCATAAAAGATAGATCATTGTGAGTTTCTATAGACACCACATTTACCCTTGGTCATTGTGAAAGTGCATCAACCACTTGATTGTGCTTGCTAGCAATGTGAGCAATATGAAATTTAAATTTCAAAAGAAAATTTACGCACCTCATTTGTTTGTCGGAGAGCTTGGTTTGTGTCATGAAGTTCTTGAGGCTTTGTGATCCATTTGTAGGATGAATGGAGTCCCCAAGAGAGAGTGTTTCCACGTGTTTAGGGCATATAGAATAGCTAGTAGCTTTTTTTTGTATTTGCCCAATACTCACTTATCGAAGTTGAGTCTTTGACTCTCATATGCTATGGCATGCCCTTCTTGAAGCAAAATAGCTCCAAGGCAACTACCACAAGCATCACATTGGACCTCAATTGGCTTTGAGAGATCTAGTAGTGTGAGCACACGTTGAGAGATAAGATTCTCCTTAAGCTTCTTGCACTTTTGCAGTCCATGAATACTTAACGTTCTTTTTTGTTAAGTCATGTAATGGGCTTGCTATTAGCGAGAATTTTTTTAATGAAGCATCTATAGTATGCACACATACCTATGAAGCTTCGTACCTCCTGTAGGTTCCTTGGATTAGGCCATCCTTTTATTATCTCTAACTTTGTTGGATCCATACGGGTGCCATCTTTAGAGATAATGTGAACTAAAAATTGAATCTCTTGTACAAAAAAATCACTTTTCTTTTGATTAATGAAAAACTTATTCTCTCTCACAACTTGAAAGATTACCTAGAGGTATCGCTTGTACTCTTCAAGAGAATTTGAATGGCTTGAAGATGTTTGTCCATCATGAGTTTAAATGCGTCTGGAGAATTTGTTAGGCCAAAAGTTGTAAAGTATCAAATAGATCTTCTACCCGCGGCACGGGAAATCTATTTTTGATAGTGATCTTATTTAGTGCTCTATAGTCGGTTTTTCTTTTGCACTAAAAGAAATGGTGAACAAAATGGAGAGGAGCTAGACCTCACCATCCCTTTTTCCACCAATTCATGCACTTGCCTCATGATCTCCTCTTGTTGAGCTTGTGAAACTTGATAAGGGGGGTTGTTAGGCATTGAGATTCCTGGTAGGAGCTCAATTGCATGGTCATCATCCCTCAATTTATAGGTAGCTCACTATGTATGTCATCAATGAAAACATATTGGGATCCATTTAGGAAATTAGACAACTTTAATTCCTCTTGATTCCCCTTATTGCAAGGATATGGTGTTCCCCGACTCATTAGCATCTATGTACATGCTCTTTTCCCTGTAGGTGAAGTAGATTCTCCTTTCAAGGAAATTCATGTTGGAAGCCATGCAGTTAAAGCATGGTGCCCCAACGATAACATTCTCATGTTTGAGAGGGGAGATGAAGAAATCCTTGTTGTCCACATAGCCTTGGAAATGAAGCCTTAATTTTCCAATTAAGGAAGTAACTGAGACGTCTAGTCCCTTGATAGCTCCATTGGCTTTCGATGCATCTCCCATCTCGTGGGCTTGTATGCCTAGCTTAGTGGTCAACTCCGTGGATATGAAGTTGTGAGTTGAACCAGGGTCAAAAAAAATAAAGGCATCATGCTCTTGCATCTTTCCCCAAGCATAGGAAAGGAGAAATCCTTGGCAATGAGCATCCTCTTTTGGAGCTTCAAACATAGAGGCTCTAGGAGTCTCATTGCGGGCAATTCTCTTGGGGCAAGGACGATAACCATGGCCTTGCTCCCCACACTTAAAACATTTGTGGTCCTTACAAAAAGCTTCTAGCTCTTTAGGAGAGATTTTATATTCACCTTTGTAAACTCCCTTCTCCTTGGACCGATTGTTGTTGTTGGAATAGCCTTGGTAAGAATTTTGGGCATTGGTTCTCCTTTTGGCATCACTTTTGTCTTTATTTTCCATGGGCTTGACATTCTGTCTAGCCCCTTGTTGGAAATTGATGTGCAAAGCAACCATGGTGTGGTGGATTACTTCAATGATAGAACCAGGCCGTTCAGAGTTAACATACTCGGCCATCTCGTTGGATAATCCCACACAAAATTGTTGCTTTTGCTCGGCAAAGTCTATCTTTTGTAAGACAATAGCCTTGAGATATAAATCCCAAAACTTTTCCACATATTTGTGGATATACTCATGAGAGAGAATCTTTAAACTTCACCATTTGGTAAGCACTTTACCCTTTGCATCGCTTGCAAAGAATTGCTTCATGATGAAAACTCGTAGAGTTTTCTATGTCTTTGGGGCTTTGTTGTTGCCACGAAGGCTAGCCCACCATTGACAAGCCGATTTTTGGAAGTTCATAGCTACATGGTGTAGCTTGGAGGACTCCGTGAAGCCCTCGTCTCCAAAGGCCGCATCAAATGGTTGGATGAAGGCCAATACTTTGTCAATAGCACCAAAGGTGCCATCATAGGTGAGAAAAGAGATACTCTTTCCTCCCTCATTGAACATCTTGAGCTTTAGTGACCTTCGCCAAGCAAGGTAAGATTTGTGATGTCCTCCCCTCTTGTATTCTCTAGGAGAATAGCCATAGCTTTCATCGGTAGAGGAGGAAGGTGAAGAAGAAGGAGAAGAGGGTGACCTCTTTATTGCCCTTTTCTTCATTTGTTTCCTCTCTTTCCTTTTGGAGTGACGAGGAGAAGGACTATGGGTTAATCGTTTCCTCTTTGGAGGAGTTGGCGATTGTTTAGTCTGCCATCTTTGTGGAGCCACATCTTTGAAGGAACTTAGGGATTGATTACTTTCTTGTTCTTTGGATTCCTCCTCTCGTATGGGAGAGTCTTCTTTTGGGGGTCTCATCAAAAGGCCTCCTAAGCTCTCTCTTCTCTTGGAGAGGAAAGGAAATCCCATAGGCACGGAGTTGTTAACTTCGACTTGCATAGCGGGGTTGCCCATAGCTTGTTGCAACCTAGTGACAAGATAATTAACAAACATGGGGGCATCATCATTAGCATCTTCATGTGCAAAATCAAAGTTATCAATGTTCATTTTGCTCTCTTGGTTATTGTCAGCCATGTTAATTAAACTTATGTGTTTACTTAGTGTATTCTTTGGCAATTCAAAACCTTAGTTGCTACTCCTCTTAGCCTTTGAAAATAGGTACTCAAGTATCTACACCCACAGCTCGAATTGGTTAGTTACAGAGAGTAGTGCAGTGAGTCTAACATAGCAAAGTTGCTGAGGGATAGCTCCTTTAGGACTTCTTATGGCTCAATAATGGTAAAGCCATAGGCAAGTCTAAAAAGACTCCATTATTAAGAACAAATCTCTCGAGGTGTGCACCATATCCCACATAGTGGGCTCAACAAAACCGATAATAGATCCCAGTCCCACTTACCCTAATATAATTAACAAAATCAACCAATAATAGGCTACTTAAGGACCTCTCTTCTTAAGCAAGAAAAGAGAAACCAAATTCTCTTATACCAATGTAATGGAAATGGCCTATGAACTTTGAGACTAGTGGAATTAGGAAATTAGGTGAAGCACTTTTGTGAGATTACTTTGTGAGCATAGCGGGTGAACTTAATTGATGGTAGCAACATAAACATGGTACTTAGTTAACTTGGCATGAACAATACTTTTGCAAGAGAGAGAGTTTAGAGAACATGACAATAGTTGAGGACCGGATTCATACGGAGCCGGTCCCCTCTCCAATAGACATTTGTATTATAGTTTCTCCCATCATGAGAGACTTGGTACAATACAATATTTGTGTTCCTTGTGACCTAGGTGATGCAATGAAGATGGAAAGGTTCATGCATCACAAGCATAACTTAAACTTTGTAGAAAGCATTACTATCCCAAGCCTCAGTCCCAAGGCCTCAAACACCTTCGAAGGTGGAGAGAGCTAGCGGGGAATGAGGGTAGGGAAGAGAAAGAAGAAACATTGCATAGGAGAAAGAAATGGTTCCTCACTTATCATCACTCTTCTTGCTAACATACATAATAGCATAGTAATGGAGATGGAGAAGATGGAAAGCTTAAACATTGAAGCATGGATCTTGGTTGGATTTGCATTCCATAGCCAAGAGTGTTGGTGTAGGCTCTCACTTCTCAAAAGCTTGAAGAAGGAGGTGGAGTTCCTCAACTTTCACCAAGTGAGAATGATTCCACAAAATGAGTGTGTGTGTGTGTGTGTGTGTGTGTGGTGTATATCCCCCCAGCACCCCCCTTGCTTGCTAGGGTGAGTTGTAGCTTTTACACATGTTTCAAGCTCATTGGACCCCTCTCCCCCCTAGCCAATCACATGCAATATGCATTCAAGTACATGGGTAGTCTTTGGATAAGTGTCCTCCTTACCCCTTACAGAGAGAGAGCTTGAAAATATCTAGATATTTGTTGGATGGAACTAGAAGCTCATTGGACCCCTCTTTAGCCCAACCAATAGCATTCAAGCACACCATGTGGTTAAGCATAGGGAGAGTCTGACATGTGTCCCATGTGTCCTTTGAGAAAAGGGGTGCCCTTTGGGTGAGTGGAAGGTTAAGTCAAAAATTCCCCTAACTTTGGGACGTTCATGAATAGGAAGCTTCTTAAGCACCTTCCTCATTAAGTTTGTAGGGTCTCTTTTTGATTCAAGAACCTTACCTCCCCATGCATGGGAAGCTTCTCAAGCACCTTCCTCATTAAGTTTGTAGGGTCTCTTTTTGACTCAAGCACCTTACACCCCATGCATGGGAAGCTTCTCAAGCACCTTCCTCATTAAGTATGACAAGCACCTCAAGTACCTTAGTCATCAAGCATGACAAGCACCTCAAGCACCTTAGTCATCAAGAATGACAAGCACCTCAAGAACCTTAGTCATCAAGCATGACAAGCACCTCAAGTTTCGGTCGGGTTCCCACCTCAAGCTCGGCCCTAGCTTGCCTAAGGTCAAAGGACTTTTAACACTAACAATTGGAGGTCTTTAATGAAGCTAACCCTAAGGTCTTTAAGCTCCATTAGTTAACATTGCTCTTTGACAGACCATCTCTCATTTGGAACCCTTTACCATTAGACCCATGTTGAGATAGATCCGTAAGCACATGTCTATATTCTAACCCTTGTTCCCGTTTATTATCCCACATTAAATGATCAGTTTAATATGAGAAAAGCATTTGGGTTCGTTAAATATTAGATTTAATGACAAGTTGCTTGTCCCTCAGTGGTCTAATATGAAGCTTGGGGGCTTAACTGGTAAGCTTGCTCGAAAGTGCAACAGAGCAGCGGAGGCCGTGCAATGGGGAGAGGTAACTAGATACTTTCACGACTCGATGTCTCACTGTTCCCCTTGGCTATCTAAGGCAAGAAGCATCCTGTTGAGAGGGAGGTGGCTAGAAAGATCAACAACAAAGGACTCCAACAATTGGTCCAATTTTGGGACTATAGTAGTAGTGACTGGAAAGGATTGGACCAAATAGCCTCCCAGTTCCATCTCAATGGGACTAAAATATTGCTAGTAAATAGAGTCTTAGAATGGTTTGACAATTGCTGCCTACCGACCCGCGAGTCTAGGTTTCATTGGAAAACATGGCAGTGGCCCATAGATAGACACTTTTGTAAACCACACACCAAGGAGGTGTACAACATACTCATGGTCTTGCTGGATTGGTTCTCCCCCTTGAACAAGCAGTGGGGCAAGCAATGACCGAAGGCAAGATGTGTGACAATTGTAAAGAACATCTGGTTCCCACAATGGCTGCTTAGGATGAAGGTCTTTGTATGGATGGTACTCAAGGGGGCCTTACCGACTAGGGTGAAGGTCCAGATAGATGTCGCAATGCAGATCAGCAAGTGAGGACCTCCCCCACCTTTTCAAGGAATGCTCGGGGATCCATAGCCATACAAGAAAGACATGCAAGTGGGTTCAAAAGACATGGAAGATTGGGTTCTTCAAGAATGATCTCTTCATGTGTGGGAAGGTGTTCAAGAGCCCGCCACTACTAATTAGTACACAAATCGTTAGGTTCTGTTACTTTAAACATGTGTGGAAGGCCATGAATTGTCGACTATTGGAGAACGTCCTTGAAATAGCCAGGTTCAAGGAGATCATTCAAGAAAGCAAGGAAGCGATTATATCCATTGGGAAATGGAGGAACTCTAAGAGTGAAACAAGATTGTGAATGTAGCAATTCTGGAACCACATGGGTAAGTGTTTTCTCCTTATCCAGGCAAGTGTTCTACCTTTGTCGTGGGGTGGCCCCCTATTAGCCGATGTACTGATAGTTGCTACCTTTGTCGTGGGGTGGCCCCCTATTAGCCGATGTACTGATAGTTTCTGGAAGATGTCATGGCTCGACACGAGCATGACTAGTAATTGTAATTCTTTTGGGTTGTTAATATATTCCACTCACGATTGTGAGTTTTGCACGGAGAAGGAGGGGGGGGGGGGGGGGGGGGGGGGGGGGGGGGGGGGGGGTTCTCTAGCATTTGTTAAGTTCTCTTTCAAATCCATTGTGGCAATTTGTGAGGTTTTGGATCCTTCCATTCTAAAAAATGTGGGCATTATTCATACTTAGGTCCATGTCACACTAGTGCATGCACCCTAGTCTCCTTTTGCTTGTGGTTAGCCATGTCAATGTCACATTAGTCTTGAATTGAAAGGCTACCCTTACTCAACAACAAGTTTCCACTAGCCAATTGGTAAGGGGGATGTAGAGCTCATAGTTTCCTATGCCACTTTTTGTTTTTGGTCATGGTTCCTTAAAAGATGATTCAAGAGGGTGGGGGTGGCTACCGACCACCCACATGATAATGTACGTGAGCCTATAATTCTTTTTTGTTCAACAAATAATTGCCCACCACCTTGGCATCCCTACCCCATGTGGA